>NC_084562.2:42013254-42095754 GCF_033978685.3 Nerophis lumbriciformis
GGGCCTGATTTATTGGTTTAGTTTTGTTCATTAATTATTATTTCTAACCAATTGAATGCATTGTTTCAGCCCATGCAGGAAGGCCCCTCCTTATTTCAAGTGACAGTGTTTTGAATTAAGAAACGTGTCTAAAAATTTCAATTAATAAATGACAGGGTGGTCCCTATGGATTTTTTTTTTTTTTTTTTTTACAGCAAATGTATTTCCTAGCCCTTTCATGTTCAGTCACTGGAAATTATACTAGAGATGTCCGATAATATCGGCCTGCCGATAAATGCGTTCAAATGTAATATCGGAAATCATCGGTATCGGTTTTTATAATCGGTATTGTTTTTTTTGTTTTTTTGTTTTTTTTATTAAATCAACATAAAAAACACAAGATACACTTATAATTAGTGCACCAACCCAAAAAGCCCCCCTCCCCCATTTACACTCATTCACACTCATTCACACAAAAGGGTTGTTTCTTTCTGTTATTTATATTCTGGTTCCTACATTATATATCAATATATATCAATACAGTCTGCAAGGGATACAGTCCGTAAGCACACATGATTGTGTGTGCTGCTGGTCCACTAATAGTACTAACCTTTAACAGTTAATTTGACTCATTTTCATTAATTACTAGTTTCAATGTAACTGTTTTTATATTGTTTTACTTTCTTTTTTATTCAAGAAAATGTTTTTAATTTATTTATCTTATTTTATGTTATTATTTTTTTTTAAAGTACCTTATCTTCACCACACCTGGTTGTCCAAATTAGGCATAATAATGTGTTAATTCCACGACTGTATATATCGGTTGATATCGGTATCGGTAATTAAAGAGTTGGACAATATCGGAATATCGGATACCGGCAAAAAGCCATTATCGGACATCCCTAAATTATACTATGGCATATTTCCCTACATCCCCAAACCCCCACCCCCACCCCCACCCCAAGACACACAGTGTATAGTGCTGGTCTTGGTCTTTCTATAATCGACATTTATGTGTTTATTATAATGTTAAATTTGTTATTTTTAGCATTATTCGTTTTAGTACAAAACATGCATCAAAATAAATTTAAGGTTGACTAAGAATTGTTTTACATTAAAAAATAAAAAAAATAAAAAAATTGTCATTCAAATGAAATTCTGCATAGGGCCAACATTTAGCCCGTTTCAAACAGGCCCTGGTTTATTAGTTGGATTTTTTTAATATTATTTTTATTAAACTATTATTTTGTTGTGTATGCAACATAATTCACAATAATGCATCACATCCACAAATGTTCGTTATGAAAATGACATGTATTTCTTTTTATTATTATCAAACACACGAAAACCACACCAGTGTAAGAAAAACATGCTAAATATATTTTAATCAATATTTTTGGTAATTATTTTTGGTACCACAAGAGCGATATAATTAGATAGAATATTATTCGTTATAAATAACATTGCTCAATAATTTATTATTTCCCCCTTTAAAATAATCATGTAGTCACCAGTGAAAATCAAGCTGCAGACCGCCAATCGCTCCGGAGCCACAATTTGGACACCCCTGTCAAGCCATTTATCGCACACATTGGCATTAATAATGACTTTACATTTTAATCATCCTATTTTACTCAACATTGAAAAAAATACTTCTTTTTTTTTAATATTGCTTAATGGATTTTTCCAGAAAGCCAAGTTCAACTGGGATCCAGAGACGGTGGGGATGATTCATGGCTCCTTTTTCTGGGGTTACATTGTGACTCAAATCCCAGGAGGATACATCTCCTCCAGGCTGGCTGCAAACAGGTAGGAACACCTTTGTACACTTTCAGGGAAATATTTATTATTTCAAAATCATGGAAGCAAAAAGAGATATACATATACTGATGGAACGTGGGTGTTTAAAAAACACATTTGTGTGTGTATATATATATATATATATATATATATATATATATATATATATATATATATATATATATATATATATATATATATATACATACTGTGTGAATGAAGGTGTGGCAGTGTTGCTTCAGCTACATACGGGTCCTTGGAGGCTGGGGGCGGGCATGGTTCCACCTGTTAATGATCTACCTGGGGGGCCACGGGGTTCTAAGTAGGGATGTCCAATAATATCGGCCTGCCTAACGATAAATGCGTTAAAATGTAATATCAGAAATGATCGGTATCGTTTTTTTATTATCGGTATCGTTTTTTTGTTGTTGTTTTTTACTAAATCATCATAAAAAACACAAGATACACTTACAATTAGTGTACCGACCTAAAAAAAACCTCCCTCCCCCATTTACACTCATTCACACTCATTCACACAAAAGGGTTGTTTCTTTCTGTTATTAATATTCTGGTTCCTACATTATATATCAATATATATTAATACAGGGATACAGTCCGTAAGCACACATGATTGTGCGTGCTGCTGGTCCACTAATAGTACTAACCTTTACAGTTAATTTTACTCATTTTCATTACTTACTCGTTTCTATGTAACTGTTTTTATATTGTTTTACTTTCTTTTTTATTCAAAAAAATGTTTTTAATTAATTTATCTTATTTCATTAATTTTTTTAAAAAGTACCTTATCTTCACCATACCTGGTTGTCCAAATTAGGCATAATAATGTGTTAATTCCACGACTGCATATATCGGTTGATATCGGTATCGGTTGATATCGGTATCGGTAATTAAATAGTTGGACAATATCGGAATATCGGATATTGGCAAAAAGCCATTATCGGACATCCCTAGTTCTAAGCAGTCTTCCTCAGGGGACATACAATGGCCTTTATTGACATAAACGCTGACATTTGACTACCAATCGCCGATTTGATAGCAAGTGTTTGCTATATTTTTAGATTTTTACTTTTATTTTTTTTCTAAAACATCCATCATAACGACATATGTATTTTAATTAATATAAACCATTATGGTAACATAATCCTGAATGTAAAAAAGGCCGAATTTGTGTTATTTTTGTATTAATTGACAAACGTATATATATGTATATATTTATATATATTTATATATATATATATATTGCCTAATTGGTCCCGTTCCTGACCAAGCAGTCGACCAGTTTAGGCCCCGCCCCCACATGCTACACGTGACAGGAATGAGCAATAGCCTGTTTCCCAGCTACTATAAATTATTTCTCATTTAATAGCCACATTTTAAATCTGTGTTCGGCATTGCTTTTTAACATTTGCATTATAAAAACATGTTGCGGATGCCGGAAAGGGACAAGCGGTAGAAAAAAAAATGGATGGATGGATGTTTCTGAGTCTTCGGGGGAAAACAGGTTTTTCTTTTTCATGGGAGCTGTTTCCCCTCCAAGGTTGCTAAGCGACACAAAGTGATGAGGCGTTTTCCTGCGTTAACTATTCATCTTGATGATGTCTGCTCTGTGCTGTGTTTATGGAATTATTAATGGAGCAGCTACTATTATAGGAGCATGTTTTATTAATTATCCCATTCCTTCAAAACGTAAGAGAGAATGATGGATGATTCAAGTGCACAAAAAGAAACATTTTTAGGGGGGATTTTATAAGTAGACACATATCCAAATTGCGGCACGTGGGCCATTTGCGGTCGGAATATTGGATTATAATCCTGCGTGGTAGCGATCTATTTCTACAGAAATAGATACATTCTATGGAAATAGATTAGAATTATAAAACATTTAAACAATTATCATTATTGATGTGTATTTAACGGTTCAGCCTGTTCGAGCAGTTTTAGTGTTTAATAATGTCCCATGTAATCTTTTTTCAAAGGGTGTTTGGTGCAGCCATCGTCCTCACGTCAACACTCAACATGTTCATTCCCTCGGCTGCCCGAGTCCATTATGGCTGCGTGATTTTCGTTAGGATATTACAAGGGCTGGTGGAGGTAAGGAGCCTCTTTTTTTTTTTTTCATTAATAGAAATGCTGCACGGTGCGTCTGGCTATGAATAGACAAGGGTTATGCCGACCTAGACTTGCTTGTGTTTTACACTATGGAAAAGCAAAAGGACAGAGTGTAAAGTGCACTTGATATTCAGCCTGGGGAAATCTGAGATGTGCAGTATTGATCCAGTCTAGGCTTTGTGGGCCTCCGCTTTCACTACAAAATAAATCCTTACGCAAATGAATGTAGAAAGGTAAATGCTCATACAGTGAATGCATTGCTTCATGGCCACACACCCAATTTGACAAATCTTTATTTCGAAGTCTGTGTTGAAATTTCGAAAAAACAGTTGAAGAAAAAAAAAAAAAAAGGCCACTAGGTCACCATACAAATGACATAATCTATGACCTACATACTGCAAATTATGTTTGCCCAGGTTGTTCAAATGAGTGAAGTGATGAACATTTAATAGCTGCACTACTAGACATTTTTGTAATTTGTTCAGCCTTTAATTAATGGAACATATTCATCTTTGCTAAACATTGTCTCGATTTAATATTATTGTGTTCCATGGAAAATGATGCAATACATGCATAAACATGGGAATTATGTTTTTTTTTTCTTCTTTTAATCCACACAGGTTTAATCGGTGTAAAATGTATACATGTATTTACAGTGGTACCTCGGTTTTCGTACGCCCCACTTTTCATATGATTCAGTAACCGTATACGTCCAAACAATGCGCCCAACAAAGTATCTCGCATATTGTTCCATGGAATCACGTGCACATACAACGAATCCCGCGTGTTGTGGCTCAGTCGCTGATTTTCGACCCGATTGTTTTCCAAAATGCCTAACCGCCCGTAACAATATAGTCCGTTTGCCTATGTATCATTTTGTGGACTCAAGTGCCCAAACATAGAATCCCATATGGAAATGACTGGCTTTATCTTATTGAGCACAGCTGCAAAAGAAGCCACCATGGGGCCAAATAGATAGAAAGGTGAGAAAGACTATTACATTCAAGTAAGAACTGGTAGCAAAGTACAAAGGTGGCGTCCGTGTGGTCCCTTTGCAGTTTTCAAAAAAAGCTAAAAATGAAGTTAAATGTTCATGCATCCATCTCATTCGCCATTTATTTATATTCCAGATTATTTACTGCATTTAAAACAAACTGGTATTGTTGTAAAATGTGTTTTGTGTTGATATTGTTTTGGGGTACCTGGAACAGATTAATTGCATTGTTTCCTACGGTAAAAGTTACTTCCGTGTTGGAATAATTTGGCTTTTAACTGACATTTTTGGAACGTATTAATAATGAAAACCTAAAGTCATTCTGAAGTAAATTCAACCACACATAGCAAAACGGTTCTAAAATATTGTTTAACTTGACTAGGGGGCAGGCCTATTAATTATCATGACTGATCTACAATCATTTGTTGGACAGCCCTTATTGCGAACCTAACGCTCAGGGGCCACATCTGGTCTGCTACATTATCTTATGTTGCCCACAAAGACCTGGAAATGGGTGTCAAGAATGCATTTCGGCATTTTTGCTGAATATGTTTCAATTTTGAGGGGAAAAAAATGTACCGCATGTATCTGCAGTTCTTCTTAACTCAATGTTGTTTGATGCAAAGAGCTATTTCAAGCATTTATTCTGTCTTTGAAACCCTTTGTGAAGTTATTTCTACAATAGTTGAACTTTAATATTTGTCACCTTGACTTCCGATTGCCAAGCACTTTTTCCATCAGTTTGTTGGCATACGATATGATAATAATTAAATTAAAGGGGAAATTTACATAGTCTTGCAGTTAAAAGTACCCTGTTGAGAGCAGCCGTGACTGAGATGTGTCCGATGATAAAGATTAGTTTGACACCACTGTCTTCTTGGATCAACTAATGTTTAGAACATTTAGTACGTCCAAAAACTATAGTAGGAAAATAGTAGATCTACACACGTTTTGGAGCCATGGCTAAACAACTCCAAGCTCATCAGATGAAACTATTGCATGTACGTACAAGTTCTTTTGATTTGTCCCTATTGGTTAGGATGGTCAGAAACAACCCAGGAACCACCAAGGCTTCAGCCTGCAATGAACTGAAAACTGCTATACACCAGTGTCACTGTCCACTCTGAAATATGTTCATAAAGTACGTCATAATGACTCATAAACTGAGAGGATACTTCAAGTACGGCTGAAGTTTGCAACTGCCCATATTGACAAGCCAAATATTTTATAATCAGAAGAGATAAAGATTGAGCTATGTCCTCACAATAAACACGCTGTCAGGCTTGTCCCTGACAGTTTGGTCAAGTTTTAGTTTTTCCTCTGTGTTTGTTTTATTTCCTGTCAGCACTCTTATTTTGGTTCACTTTCCTGTTTGTCTCTCTGAGTGCTGCCCCTCAGCTGTGGCTGATTGGCACCTGGCCACACCTGGTGTCAATCAGTCATCTGCTATTTAAACCTGCCTCCCCCTCCAGTCAGTGCTGGATTATTGTCGTTCCGACCTGTCGTGTCGATATCAGTGTAGCTTTATGCGGTAAGCTATATTTTGTAGTTGTTTGTAGCTTACTGTCTTTTTGTTCCGAGTCCTTGTTTGCTGGATTCCTGTTCACTGTTTCCAGTTTGTCCATTCCTAGTTCCTGGTTGGTGTCTTTTCTTTATTCTTTATTTTTTTAACATTAAATAATGTTTTCCCGCACAATGCCTGCCGCCTTCTCTGCATCTTGGGGTTCGTCACCTACACAGCCTGACACACGCATGAACGCTGGTTTTGGAATGGATGAATCTGACTAAATTAAGAATAAAATGCTCTGACCTCGACCCTGTTAGACTATGCATGAAAAACAATCATTTGAATGAACTCTACCAATTCTGCCAAGAAGATAGCTCAAATAGTCAGCCAGGATTTTGACCGAAGCTTGTTGATGGAAACAAATAGCATCTGGTCGAGAATAAACTTTTATCAAATATTAGAGGTGGTGTACGTATATTTTATAATTCATATTAACTGAAGATGAAGTACTTCATTATAGTCAATACATCAGGGGAAGAAGATGTTTGTTTTATCATTCGACTCTGGAGAAAGAACGGTTCAAATAAACCATTGAGTGGCCCAAATAGACACAATAAGTTTCCAATAATAAGTGTGCATGAACTTCTGAAAACAGTAAATATTACGTATCATAAACAATGATGTATATGTCCTGGTCGTGGAACTGTGGACCAACTCTATACTATCCTTGAGGATGCAAGAGAGTTTGCCCGATCAGTCTACAGGTGCTTTGTGGACTTGGAGAAGGCATTCGACCGTATCCCTCGGGAAGTACTGCGGAAAGTGCTCAGAGAGTATGGGGTATCGGACCACCTCAGTGTGGCGGTCTGCTCCCTGATTGATCAGCGTCGGAGCTTGGTCCGCATTGCCGGCAGTAAGTCGGACCCATTTCCAGTGAGGGTTGGACTCTGCCAGGGCTGCCCTTTGTCACCGTTTCTGTTTACAACTTTTATAGACAGAATTTCTAGGTGCAGTCAGGGCGTTGAGGGGATCCGGTTTGGTGGCTGCAGGATTAGGTCTCTGCTTTTTGCGGATGGTGTGGTCCTGCTGGCTTCATCTGGCCAGGATCTTCAGCTCTTACTGGATCGGTTCGCAGCTGAGTGTGAAGCGACTGGGATGAAACTCAGCACCTCTAAGTCCGAGTCCATGGTTCTTGCTCGGAAAAGGGTGGGGTACCATATCCGGGTTGGGGAGAAGATCCTGCCACAAGTGGGGGAGTTCAAGTATTTCAGGGTCCTGTTCACGAGTGAGGAAAGTGTGGATCGTGAGATCGACAGGCAGATCGATGCGGCGTCTGCAGTGATGCGGACCCTGCATCGGTCCGTTGTGGTGAAAAAGGAGCTAAGCCAGAAGGAAAAGCTCTCAATTTACCGGCTGATCTACGTCCCCGTCCTCACCTATGGTCATGAGCTTTGGGTTATGACCGAAAGGACAAAATCACTATGGGTACTAACAGCCAAAATGATTTTCCTCTGTCGGGTGGCGGGGCTCTCCCTTAGAGATAGGGTGAGAAGCTCTGTCATCCGGGAGGAACTCAGAGTAAAGCCTTGCTCCCTCCACATCGAGAGGAGCCAGATGAGGTGATTCGGGCATCTGGTCAGAAATACCCCCAAATACCTCCCTGGGAAGGTGTTTAGGGCACGTCCGACCGGTAGGGGACCACGGGGAAGAACCAGAACACGGTGAAGAGACTATATCCCCCAGCTGGCCTGGGAATGCCTTGGGATTCTCTGCTTAGGCTGCTTCCCCCGTGACCCTACTTCTGATATGCGAAAGACGATGGATGGATGGAAACAATGAGGACCCTTAACAGTCTTTGGGAACTGTTTTGCTGACCTTGGATTTTGTCAAAATAAGATTGGATTGTACAAAAACCAAAGCACAGCTTTTATCTATTTCTCTGCCTTCTTGTTTTTAAATACACTGCTTGCTTATCTGTTTTATCCAGTGCTTTCATGCTTTTATTTCTATTTTTATCTATGTTTCTGTTTGATCTAGTATTTATCTAGTGTGTGTCATGATTTAATTTCTATTTAATTTTTTTTATTATATATTCTAACTTTCTGTTTTTATTTTTTTTATTTTTTACTTTGTAGTTTGAGATTTTAACAAATGTAAAGTGCGTTACAAATGAAATTCATTATTATTATTAAAGCAATTTTTCCTAATAGAAATGATCAAATTAATCTGTTTCAGACACCAACAAATATGAACGCAAAACATTTTACAGAGAATAATTATAGTTGTACTCTCCAAAAATATGATATACATATAAATTATGAATGAAATGGATAAATTAACATTGCTTTTATATTTATTCAAGACTTTTGTCGGCCATGCGTATGTCATTTTTGCACTTGACTATGAGTTATTTCTTGAATTCAATAGTGTTTCTAATTTTTTTTGTATCTAAGTGCTGGCACTTGCAACTCATGGGGGCTTATTTTGAGGTCGTACTCAATAAAAAAGACAGTCATAAACATATGGGATTCTTTGTTTGGGGACTAGTTTGTTACATCCATACTGTACATGTATTTTGGAGAAAATCTGTTCCAAAACGAAACAAAACATCATGTCAATATTGGGGTGTATGTGCATTTGCAAAACACCAAATGCATAAAAATTCTTATCATTTTTATTTAGGGAGTCACCTACCCAGCCTGTCATGGTATCTGGAGTAAATGGGCTCCTCCACTTGAAAGGAGTCGTCTGGCCACCATCTCCTTCTGTGGTAAATATGAAAGAGTTTGTCTTCGATGGTTTTCACATTCATGACATATTCCTGTTGGGAATTCTTCATGTCCGCCAACAACTTCTATTTTTCAGGCTCTTATGCTGGTGCTGTGATTGCAATGCCTATGGCTGGGATCCTGGTTCAGTATTCAGGCTGGTCTTCAGTGTTTTACGTCTATGGTACGGTTCATTACTGTACAATACTTGTTCTATTATGTAAAGGGAATATAGTATGCACGAGCTCGGGTCAAATCAAAAGAGATTGACTATCATTGCATTCACTGAAAGTCAAATGGATTTATCCAGGCAGACCATGTATTGATTTCCTTCCAAAATGCTTTGCTCTGTCAATAACTTACCCCCCATGTTTCTGTCTGTACTGGAAACAGCTTCTGGGTTTTGTTCTCTCAGTCTGCCAAACAATGTGTGTAAACACGACTTACAGTGCATCTGGAATGTATTCACATCGCTTCACTTTTTCCACATTTTGTTGTTGCAGCCATATTCCAAAATGCAATACATTCATTCTAGTCCTCTAAATTCTACACACAATACCCCATTTTGACAATAGAGGTCGGGCGCAATGTGAGCTTAGCGGCACCCGTAGAAAGACCTTGGCAGTCCGATCCTCGACTACAGAAGCTAGCTCTTAGGACGTGTAACGTTACCTCGCTGGGGAGGAAGGAGCCTGAGCTGGTGCGCGAAGTGTAGAAGTTCCGGCTGGGTCTAATCGTACTCACTTCTACGCATAACAAAGGCTGTGGAATCAGTCCTATCTCTAGAGAGAGGCTGGAGTCTCTTCTAATCTGGGAGGTGGAAATAGTTGTTGCCCCACGGCTCAGAGCTTGTTTGTTGGAGTTTAACCCAGTAGACGAGATAGTAGCTTGCCTCTGCCTCCTGGTGGGGGGACGGGTCCTGACTGTTGTTTGTGCTTTTGCACCAAACAGCAATTCAGAGTATCCGCCCTTTTTAGATTCACAAGAGGAAGTACTGGAGAGTGCTGCCCCAGGTGATTCCCTTGTTCTGCTGGAGGACTTCAACAGAGGCTTTGATTGGGAGAACTGGCTGCCTGATTTAAACCCGAGTGGTGTTTTCTTGTTGGACTTTCGCGTTCATCACATATCCATAACGAACACCACGTTCAATCATAAAGGTGTCCATATGTGCACTTGGCACTAGGACACCCCAGGCCGAAGTTCAATGATTGACTTTGTGGGTGTGTCATCAGATTTGCAGTCTCATGTTTTGGACACTCGGGTGAAGAGGGAGGCAGAGCTTTCCACCGGTCACCCCTTGGTGGTGAGTTGGCTCCGATTGTGAGGGAGAATGCAGATCAGACCTGGCAGGCCCAAACGCATTGTGAGGGTCTGCTGTGGACTTCTAACAGAGTCTCCCGTAGAAAAAGTTTCAATTCTCACCTCGGAAAGAACTTTGAACATGTCATGAGGGGGTTGCTGGACATTGAGTCCGAGTGGCCCATGTTCCGGGCCTCTATTGTCGGGGTGGCTGATCGGACCTGCGGCTGCAAGGTGGTTGGTGCCTGTCATGGTGGTAATACTAGAATCCGCTGGTGAACACCAGGGGTGAGGGATGCGGTCCGGAGGCAGCAGACAAGTACAGACAGGCCAAGCGGTGTGAGGCTTCGGTGGTCGCACAGGCAAAAACACAGACATGGGAGGAGTTTGGGGAACCCCCGTGGAAAATGACTTCCGGATGGTTTCGAAACAAGTCTGGACTGCCATTGGCCGCCTTAGTCAGCAGCACACCACCCCGTGTATGGTGGGGGATGGTGTGCTGCTGACCTTGACTTAGTATGTTGTCGATCGGTGGAGGGAATACTTCCAAGACCTCCTCAATCCCACTACACGTCCTATTTATGTGACTGGGGTTGCTGAGGTAGTTAAAAATATCCTTGGTGGCAGGTCTTGGTTGACAATACTCTGCAACATTGCATGGACATCAGGAGCAGTGCCTCTGTATTGGCAGACCCGCTGGGGTGGTTCCTCTTTTTAAGAAGGGGAACCGGAGGGTGTGCTCCAACTATGCTGGAATCACACTCCTTAGCCTTCCTGATAAGGTCTATTCAGGTGTACTTGAGAGGAGACTACGCCGGATGGTCGACCCTCTATTCAGGAAGAGCAGTGTGGTTTTCGTCTTGGTCGTGGAACTGTGGACCAGCTCTATTCTCTCACAGGATCCACGAGGGTGCATGGGACTTTGCCTAGTCAGTCTACATGTGTTTTGTGGACTTAGAGAAAGCATTAGACCGTGTCTCTCTGGAAGTCCTGTGGGGAGTGCTGCGGTCCGTTCCTGAGGCCTTGGTCCGCTTTGCCGGTAGTAAGTCTGACTAATTTTTAGGGAGGGTTGGGCTCTGCCAGGGCTGTTCTTTGACACTGGTACAGTTCATAACTTTTATGGGCAACATTTTTAGGCACAATCAGTGTGATGAGGGTATCCGGTTTCGTGTCTGCCAGATTAGCAGATAATGTGGTCCTTCTAGTTTCATCTGGCCAGGATCTTTAGCTCTCACTGGCTCGGTTGGCAGCGAAGTGTGAAGCGACTGGGATGAGAATCAGCACCTCCAAGTCCTAGTCTATGGTTATCCCCTGCAAAAGGGTGGAGTGCCATATATGGGTTGTGGAGAAGATCATGCCCCAAGTGGAAGAGTTCCAGTACCTGGGAGTCTTGTTAGCGAGTGGGGGAAGAATGGCTCGGGAGATTGACAGGCGGATCCGGGCGGAGTCTGCAGTGATGTGGACCCTGTCTCAATCTGTCGTGGTGAAGGAGCTGAGCCAGAAGGCAAAGCTCTCAATTTACAGGTTTCTTATCCTCACCTATGTTCATGAGCTGTGGGTTGTGACCGTGAAGACAATATCACGAATACAAGCGGCTAAAGCTCTGTCATCCGGGCGAAGCTCAGAGTAAAGTCGCTTGTCCTCCACATAGAGAGGTGCCAGATGAGGTGGTTTGGCCATCTGGTCAAAATGCCCCCCCCAAACGTCTCCCTTAGGAGGTGTTTAGGGCACATTCGATTGGTTGGAGGCCACGGAGAAAATTCAGGACACGTCGGGGGGACTATGTCTCCCAGCTGGCCTGGGAACACCTTGGGATCCCTCGGCAGGAGCTGGATGAAGTGGCTGGGGAGAGGGAAATCTGGGCTTCTCTGCTTAGGCTGCTTCCCCCGTTGACTCGACCTCGGATAAGCGGAAGACGATTGATGGATGGATGGATGGATAAAAAACTAAGAAATCCCATGTACACACCGTAAGTATTTACAGCTTTTGTCATAAAGCTAAAAAGTGAGCTCAGGGGCATCCTGTTTAAGCTTATAGTACTTCAGATGTTCCTACAGCTTAATTGGAGTCCACCTGTGGTCAAGTCAGTTGGTTGGACATGATTTGGAAAGGCACACACCTGTCTATGTACAGTGTAAGGTCACACACTTGACAGTGCATGGCACAGCATCAACCAAGAATGAAGTCGAAGGAATTGTCTGTAGACCTCAGAGACAGGATTGTCTCAAGTCACAAATCTGGGGAAGGGTACAAAAATATGAGCACAATGCTCTCCATCATCCGTAAATAAAAGAAGCTTGGAACTCAGAGCTGGTGGGCCGTCGAAACCGAGTGATTGGGGGAGAACAGCCCCAGTCAGGGAGGTGACCAAGAACCTAATGGTCACTCTGTGAGAGCGTCAGCATTCCTTTGTGGAGTGAGGAGTACCTTACAGAAGGACAACCATCTCTGCAGCAATCCACCAATCCGGCCTGTTTGGTAGAGTGGCCAGACAGAAGCCATGCTTTCGCAAAGGTTTGCCAAAATGCCCTTAAAAGACTCTCAGACCATGAGAAACAATATTCTCGGGTCTAATGACACAAAGCTTGAAGTCTTTGGCGTGAATGCTATGCGTCATGTTCGGAGGAAATCAGGCACCCCTTTTATCAGGCCAAAACCATTCTTACAGTGAAGCATGGTGGTGGCAGCATCATGCAGTGGGGATATTGTTCAGTGGCAGGAACTGGGAGACTAGTCGGGATAGAAAGAACGATGACTGCAGCGATGTACAAAGACATCCTGGATGAAAACCTGTTCCAGAGTGCTCTTGAACTTAAACGGGGGCGATGGTTTATCTTGAAGCAGGACAGGGACCCTAAGCACACAGTCAAGATGTTAAAGGAATGGCTTTAGAACAACTCTGTAAATGTCCTTGAGTGGCCCAGTCAGAGCCCAGACTTGATTGAACATCACTGGAGAGATCTTAAAATGGCTGTGCACCGACACAAACCCCATCCAACCTGAGGGAGCTTTAGAGTTGTTGCAAAGAGGAATGGGCAAAACTGCCCAAAGATAGGTATGCCAAGCTTGTGGCATCATATTAAAAATACTTGAGGTTGTAATTGTCATGACTTGGACTGTGGAGTTTTTGTTTTCCCAAGATGCAAAAAGATTTGGATCGGACATGGCTTGAAGGTAAATACATTTTTAATAATAACACTCAAAAGAACAAAAGGCGCGCTCAAGGCGGATGTACAACTTGACTAATGAAAACAAAAGACTTGCACGGGGGCAAAAAACTATGAACAATAAAAAACACTAACTGTGGCAATAATAAACAAACTTACTTGGCATGGACATGAAGTGCGCAGACGTGGACAGAGTGTGACAGGGGGCATAAATGCGAGGATAGCAGGGTGAGAAAGGCTATGACTCCAGGACGAACAACAGAAAATGAAAAGCTTAAATAACACAGACATGATTAACAACAGGTGCGTGACTCAAAACAGGTGCGTGACATGACAGGTGAAACTAATGGGTAACAATGGTGACAAGACAAGGGAGTGAAAAAGCCAGAAACTAAACAAAACATGACTAAGACAAAACATGATTACACAGACATGACAGTAATTGCTGCCAAAAGTGCATGAACAAAAATATTGAGCAAATGCTGTGAATACTTATGTGTGTGTGATGTATTACTTTTAATGTTCAAAATATTTTTTTAGAATTCCTAAAAAAAAAAAAAATGTTTTCCCATTGTCATTATAGTGTTTATTCCATTTTGGAGTAAGGCTGTAACATAACAAATTGTGGTAAAAGTGAAGCGCTGTGAATCATTTCCGGATGCACTGTTAGAACAACAATGGGAACAATAACCTGTTTGCAATTATCTTGCTTGTGATGCATAGGATGTGTCGGCATCTTTTGGTACATGTTCTGGATATTGGTGTCCTATGAGAGCCCTGCTGAACACCCTACCATCACTGACGAGGAGCGCTGCTACATTGAGGAAAGCATTGGAGAGAGTGCCAATCTAATGGGTCCTGCTGAGGTGAGGAGTATGATAAGCCAACAAAAGTATCAGTAGACAGTAATTACAGTATCACTTGGAACCATTTGATGTAGTTTCTGGTCACACGGCCAGTTCTAGTTGACACAACAAGCAGTTAAATAAAGTGCGTTTAACCGATCTTTTACAGAAATACAAGACACCCTGGAGAAAGTTCTTCACTTCGATGCCCGTCTATGCAATAATCGTGGCCAACTTCTGCAGGAGCTGGACATTTTACCTGCTACTCATCAGCCAGCCTGCCTACTTTGAAGAAGTGTTTGGCTTTGAGATCAGCAAGGTGAACCTTTATTGAAATATATGTCATGAAAAAGCAGCAAAGTGCAAGCCTATGGTGGCCGGCAGGGGTAATTCTGCAGCGATGCCCAAACACTCCGGACACAAAAATGATCCAAAACCAAAAATCTACACAAATACCACAAACCGCATGCAAGGGAGATATATTGCATATTAAAAACTGGCCATAAGGAACATAGATATAACTCGATACGACACTCCCCTTTGAGCTGCGAGCATATGGCAAAACTGAGCTAGTGGTGGCAAAGTGTCTGACAATTCCATTGTTGTACAAACCCCATTTCCATATGAGTTGGGAAATTGTGTTAGACGTAAATATAAACGGAATACAATGATTTGCAAATCATTTTCAACCCATATTCAGTTGAATATGCTACAAAGACAACATATTTGATGTTCAAACTGATAAACATTTTTTTTTTGCAAATAATCATTAACTTTAGAATTTGATGCCAGCAACACGTGACAAAGAAGTTGGGAAAGGTGGCAATAAATACTGATAAAGTTGAGGAATGCTCATCAAACACTTATTTGGAACATCCCACAGGTGAACAGGCTAATTGGGAACAGGTGGGTGCCATGATTGGGTATAAAAGTAGATTCCATGAAATGCTCAGTCATTCACAAACAAGGATGGGGCGAGGGTCACCACTTTGTCAACAAATGCGTGTTGCTCCGGAGTATAAATCGCACCGGCCGAAAATGCATAATAAAGAAGGAAAAAAACATATATAAGTCGCACTGGAGTACAAGTCGCATTTTTGGGGGAAATTTATTTAATAAAATCCAACACCAAGAATAGACATTTGAAAGGCAATTTAAAATAAATAAAGAATAGTGAACAACAGGCTGAATAAGTGTACGTTATATGACGCATAAATAACCAACTGAGGACGTGCCTGGTATGTTAACGTAACATATTATGGTAAGAGTCATTCAAATAACTATAACATATAGAACATGCTATACGTTTACCAAACAATCTGTCACTCATCATCGCTAAATCCGATTAAATCTTCTTCCTCGGTGTCACTTCTAAACAACTCAGCCAACTCCAAAGGTAGACAATGCGGCGCTTCCTCTTCTATCGGTAAGTTGTTTACGTCAGAGTCATCGTCAGTTGCAGTTCCAATTATTCCAGCCTTTCTGAATCCGGACAGGATGGTTTCGGTTGTCACTGAAGCCTATGTTTTGTCGATCCATCCAATGACATCTAGAAAAGTTGCATGGCGCATTCTCCCCGTTACCGTGAAGCTGTGCTCTCCATCCATCATCCACTGATCCCACAGGTTGCGCAGGACTGCCTTAAAGCCCTTCTCAGTTTTTATAAGTTCCCGCCAATGTTGAAATGATCAATTTCATAGGTACAATGCACTTCTGCCATGACCCGCCCCCGGCAAATTTTTATTGGTTGACGTGAGTGTGTGACGATTGCTGATATACGCCTTGTCTCTTACGTGAATGAGATAAATAATATTATTTGATATTTTACGGTAATGTGTTAATGATTTCACACATAAATTGCTCCAGAGTATAAGTCGCACCCCCAAACTATGAAAAAAACTGCGATTTACAAACCCTGTTTCCATATGAGTTGGGAAATTGTGTTAGATGTAAATATAAATGGAATACAATGATTTGCAAATTCTTTTCAACCCATATTCTATTGAATGCACTACAAAGACAAGATATTTGATGTTCAAACTCATAAACTTTTTTTTTTTTTTTTTGCAAAGAATAATTAACTTAGAATTTCATGGCTGCAACACGTGCCAAAGTAGTTGGGAAAGGGCATGTTCACCCCTGTGTTACATGGCCTTTCCTTTTAACAACACTCAGTATACGTTTGGGAACTGAGGAGACACATTTTTTAAGCTTCCCAGGTGGAATTCTTTCCCATTCATGCTTGATGTACAGCTTAAGTTGTTCAACAGTCCGGGAGTCTCCGTTGTGGTATTTTAGGCTTCATAATGCGCTACACATTTTCAATGGGAGACAGGTCTGGACTACAGGCAGGCCAGTCTAGTACCCACACTCTTTTACTATGAAGCCACGTTGATGTAACACGTGGCTTGGCATTGTCTTGCTGAAATAAGCAGGGGCGTCCATGGTAATGTTGCTTGGATGGCAACATATGTTGCTCCAAAACCTGTATGTACCTTTCAGCATTAATGGCGCCTTCACAGATGTGCAAGTTACCCATGTCTTGGGCACTAATACACCCCCATACCATCACCGATGCTGGCATTTCAACTTTGCGCCTATAACAATCCGGATGGTTCTTTTCCTTTTTGGTCCGGAGGACACGACGTCCACAGTTTCCAAAAACAATTTGAAATGTGGACTCGTCAGACCACAGAACACTTTTCCACTTTGTATCAGTCCATCTTAGATGAGCTCAGGCCCAGAGAAGCCGACGGCGTTTCTGGGTGTTGTTGAGAAACGGTTTTCGCCTTGCATAGTAGAGCTTTAACTTGCACTTACAGATGTAGCGACCAACATACATAAAAAATACATATAAAACAGTGTGTTTCTGAAGTGTTCCTGACCCCATGTGGTGATATCCTTTACACACTGATGTCGCTTGTTGATGCAGTACAGCCCGAGGGATCGAAGATCACGGGCCTAGCTGCTTACGTGCAGTGATTTCTCCAGATTCTCTGAACCCTTTGATGATATTACGGACCGTAGATGGTGAAATCCCTAAATTCCTTGCAATAGCTGGTTGAGAAAGGTTTTTCTTAAACTGTTCAACAATTTGCTCACGCATTTGTTGACAAAGTGGTGACCCTCGCCCCATCCTTGTTTGTGAATGACTGAGCATTTCATGGAATCTACTTTTATACCCAATCATGGCACCCACCTGTTCCCAATTAGCCTGTTCACCTGTGGGATGTTCCAAATAAGTGTTTGATGAGCATTCCTCAACTTTATCAGGATTTATTGCCACCTTTCCCAAGTTCTTTGTCACGTGTTGCTGGCATCAAATTTTAAAGTTAATGATTATTTGCAAAAAAAAACCTGTTTATCAGTTTGAACATCAAATATGTTGTCTTTGTAGCATATTCAACTGAATATGGGTTGTAAATGATTTGCAAATCATTGTATTCCGTTTATCATTACATCTAACACAATTTCCCAACTCATATGGAAACGGGGTTTGTATAATCCGAAAAATACGGTATGTATATATATATATATATATATATATATATATATATATATATATATATATATATATATATATATATATATATATATATATATATATATATTTACATACCTGTATTTAGCATCATTCACTCCTAATGTGGCTGATGGGGTTCCTGTGATTGTAGGTTGGCATTGTGTCTGCACTGCCCCATCTGGTGATGACCATCATCGTGCCCTTTGGCGGCCAGCTGGCGGACTACCTGCGCAGCAATAACATCCTGTCAACAACAACAGTCAGAAAAATCATGAACTGTGGAGGTGAGGAAGACATGAGTGTCAATTTTCACACTTCTCTCTGCACATTTAAAGGGTGTTGCTGTCACGGTGTTTCATAGCTACTGCTCCCCTTTTTGCCTGGTAGTGTAGTTTTGTAAAATACCATACTGATTGTCATTGCACATTGATTTGGTATCCGTCACTGGTGTAATTGAGAGCGGACCATGGAGCTTAATTCAATCGGCACTGTGGCGGCCAATAGCCTGTGGACTTTTGTGTGCTCGTGTGTCCGACCTGCCGTCCCTCTTTGTTAGGATTTGGCATGGAGGCTACGCTGCTGCTGGTGGTAGGATACTCCCACAGCAAAGGGGTGGCCATATCCTTTCTGGTGCTGGCAGTGGGCTTCAGCGGATTTGCTATATCAGGTTAGTAGACAACCAACTTGGTACGAATAAAAAATTTTATAAAAAAAAAAAAAAAAAAAATCAAAAAATCTTAGTTAGACACAACTCCACTGTCTTGTAAGAAAATACTAATGCTTGCAACTGGTTTGAAGTGTCGTCTCGACTGCAGTCACGTTCACTGCAAACACATGTTTTACAGTGAAAATTGAAGGATGTATGAAATATACTTGACAAGCGCTTTTCTACCTTCAAGGTACTCAAAGCACTTTGACACTATTTCCACATTTTGTACATAAAAGATACTAAACCCAGTACAATATATTTTAGGTCAGTGGTTCTTAAACTTGTATCACCAAGTGCCACCTCAGAAAACACTTGGCTATCCAAGTACCACCATCATGACCAACATTAAAATACAGTAGCGTAGTAGGCCTAAGTATTTATTAAAAACAAGGCATATGTTTATTTACATTACACACACTGCACAAACATCATCAACAATGATACTCCATTTCCATCCATCCATCCATTTTCTACTGCCTGTCCCTCTCGGGGTTGCGGGCGGGCTGGAGCCTACCACAGCTGAACTCGGGCGGAAGGCAGGGTACACCGTGGACAAGTCGCCACCTCATTGCAGAGCCAACAAAGATAGACAGACAACATTCGCACACAGAACATATTTACAGACGTATTTGGCGTACATACTTGCCAACCCTCCCGGATTTTCCGGGAGACTCCCGAAATTCAGCGCCTCTCCCGAAAACCTCCCGGGACAAATTTTCTCCCGAAAATCTCCCGAAATTTAGGCGGACCTGAGTGACGTGTCGAAAGCCTGTTTTCACGTCCGCTTTCCCACAATATAAACAGCGTGCCTGCCCAATCACGTTATAACTGTAAAATGATCGAGGGCGAGTTCTTGGTTTCTTATGTGGGTTTATTGTTAGTCAGTTTCATTAACGTCCTCCAAGCGCGGTAACAACACACAACAACAGCAGTCACGTTTTCGTCTACCGTAAAGCAGTTCGTCTGCCGTAAACAGCAATGTTGTGACACTCTTAAACAGGACAATACTGCCATCTACTGTACATGCATATGTGACAATAACATATAGGGCTTTTAGAGAGTGCAGTGCACAACTGCGCACACAACAAGGAGACGAAGCAGAATGCATCATCAGAGCGGGTGTTCAGCATGGTTAGAAAAATAGTGACAGAGAATAGAACAAGGATGGACAATTCAACCCTTAACTCAACAATGAGTAGATGAGTGTTATGTGTGTATATGTGTAAATAAATGAACACTGAAATGAATTCTAGCTGTAAATATACTCCTCCCCTCTTAACCACGCCCCCCAACCACTACAGTACATGGTGGTGCGCGTATCACAGTTTGAGAATTACTAGTTAAATCCATATTTGCTGAATTATCTGAACAAAACAACTGTGTTATAGTAATAAAGCAAATGAGTGTATTATCCAATGTAGTAATAAAGCAGATTAGTGTAATATCCAATCTTCCCACATGAGATATTTCATTTATTAATATTAATATTTACTATAATTCGTTCTTTTTCACCAACTAAAACCTTTTTAAGGGCTTTAAGCACACTTGGAAATTGTACGCATGTTCATCATGACATGACACACAGAAATCATCAAAGACCATATACAGAAAGAATTTTCTTTGTGTGATGCTTTAATTCTGGACGGGATTATTTTGTCTTCAGAATGTGTTGTAGGCCAATTAAAAATGAACCCTACTTGAGACACCCCTGGTATAGTGGAAAAAAGCCAAGCTCTTCCAAAAGTCATGCGATTTGTAGTGGCCTCGTGTTTAGAGTGTCCGCCCTGAGATCGGTAGGTCGTGAGTTCAAACACCGGCCCAGTCGTACCAAAGACTATAAAAATGGGATCCATTACCTCCCTGCTTGGCACTCAGCATCAAGGGTTGGAATTACGGGTTGAATCACCGAAATGATTCCCGGGCGCGGCCACCGCTGCTGCTCACTGCTCCCCTCACCTCCCAGGGGGTGAACAAGGGTATGGGTCAAATGCAGAGGACAAATTTCACCACACATAGTGTGTGTGTGTGACAATCATTGGTACTTTAACTTGAATTGTAACTTAAAATGAAGCCTTGGCATTCAAACCACCACAATGCACAGTATTATTGGAAATTTTTTTGTGTGAAATTTTGTGAGATTTCATGCTAGTGAACATCTAAATGATTGATTCCACTTAAGAAAGGTGTTAGCAACCATAAAAACAGGGCAGTTGCTAGGAATTCTGAGTCTCCCGAAATAAAATCGGTGTGGGCCCCTCTACCCCATTCATTGCCTGTGTTTGCGTGGCAGTGTGGGCTGTGGGCCCTTAGAATTGTCAACGCCTTGCCCCCATACAGTGACATTGTTTAAAACTAAAGGGTTCCCAGTAGCTGAACAGTAAACAATGAGCAACACATTTAATTGACTATGAAAGCCTTACTGATCTGTAATTTAGTGTAGAGTGTAGACAGTACATGGTAAAAAATAAACAATATACAGGAATATTTATAATCTTAAATTCCAGGGGGTAACTGAATTCCTAATTTGTTTCTTCAGCTGAATGATTTGGAAATGTGCAATTTGATGTGGTGGATGGTATAATTTTCTGATTGATCAATCAACTGTATTTATTGCAGTCCGATTATTTAATTCCTGTTAGTATATGCAGGGGTCGGCAATCCGCGGCTCGAGAGCCGCATGATTTAGCGCCGCCCTAGTGGCTCTCTGGAGCTTTTTAAAAAATGTATGAAAAATGGAAAAAGATGAAGGGGGAAAAATATATTTTTTGTTTTAATATAGTTTCTATAGGAGGACAAACATAACACAAACCTCCCTAATTGTTATAAAGCACACTGTTTATAATAAACATGCTTCACTGATTCGAGTATTTGGTGAGCGCCGTTTTGTCCTACTAATTTTGGCGGTCCTTGAACTCACCGTAGTTTGTTTACATGTGTAAGCTATTTTTATGGGCTTTCCTCTTGGTGATGTTAAGTTCCTGTTATACGCTGTAATACAGTATATGCCTTGAGCTCTTATTTTGAAAGCGCTAGGAGCGGAAGTGATGTCACGTTGTTGGAGTGGAGCGGAGGTTTTGGAAAGAAGGTAAATAAAGGGTCCTCGTGTAAACTGTTCATTATTTTGTAGTTTTATACCGTATAGGCGACATATATAAACCCTCGGTTACAATGGTGGCAGCGGTGGGATCCTGGTCCCGCAAAAGAAAGACGTCTAATTACGGTAAAGTTAGGAGGGTCGGTTAGCTTCATCTCAGTTAGCCGCAGCTAGCAACGGCGGAGCGTCGTCTTGTCAGAAAGCACGAAGACTTCTTTCATCTTACTGCTGCTATGTGGAATAAAGGCGAGGACCCGCTGGACTATAGCTACAGAGAGCAACGTGGAGAAAGATCGTTCGCCAGCAATGTAAAGATTGAACTGCCGCAGCCATTTTCCGGTGAGGAAAAACAAAGTTTCCCCTGCTGGGCCAGACAATATGAAGGAGCAGTGAAGGCGCTGGTTGGAGGCACGGGCAGTAGCTTGGACTATGAACTGGTGAGGATTTTACCCACGCGGCTGACAAAGGCTGCTTTTCTTCTATGGGATAGCTTGCCAGCTGCCGTTCAGGTGGACTATGATCAGGTGAAAGAGAAATTGCAGGAGGCTTTTGGACAAAAACGTTTTCTAGACTGTTTCAGAGCAAACATCTCTGCCCGCCTACGTGCTCCCGGAGAGAGTCTGGAAGTATATGCAGCAGACATAAGCAAGCTAGTCCAAGAGGCGTTCCCAGGCTATGGTGATATAGCTCAGAAAGAGGAGAAATTTCGCAGATTTCTGGCTGGACTCGACCCGGCTCTGAGAGCTAAATATCATGAGCAGGGAGCGACTGAGTTGGAGGAGGCCCTGACCATCGCTGGCCGGTGTGAGATGGCCAGAGAGGCCCTAAGGATGGACTATGTCAGCACACAGGTACGCCCACCTCCCACTGAAAACGGTACTGCGGCCATGGTGCACTCCATATCTGATGATGGCGGTGGTTTGTATAGGACTTACTGCAGATATAAGGGAAATGAGGATGGAAATGAAACAAATGGCAGAGGAAAACACCCGACTGCGATCCAGCTACTGGAAAGATGAACGGCGAGCACCTCATCCAGTACGTGGAAGTCAATGTCAGTGTACTTGTGGGGAGCAAGGCTGTCCGTCTCGCCCATGGGGTCAACAGAGAGGGCGTTCACCTGACCGTGGCTATGAACAGAGAGGGCGTTCACCTGACCGTGGCTGGCGCGAGCGGCGCGCAGAAGGAGGGCCGAGGGAGAAACAGGACTATTGGGGCCCCTACAACAACCGAGCCAACTCTCCAAGTTGGCGGGGTCCAAGACCTGCTAGGAGCCCCTCTAATGAAGAAACACAGAGACGGCGAGGTGTGCATTTTCTCTCCCCCAGGAGGGAAGACGCTACAAACCAGTAGGGAAAAGAGATGTAGCTGATGTTGCAGCCCAAACATCAGCTACAGAACCTATGGGCCCTATGGAGGGAGGGATGTTTATCCCCTCCATGAGCAACGCAATGACACCGGACAAGACAGAACAGCGAACCTCATATGTGAGGGGAAGCATTGAAGGGACTGAAATTAACATATTGATCGATTCAGGAGCAACCGAGTCGTTTATCAGTGAGAACTTCCGCATGTCTGTTCCAGCCCTGCATAAGCGACTCTTAACGGCGGATTTTATTGCTGCACGGGCGGTGAATGGACAGTTGCTTGACACACTGGGCACTATAACAGTGACTCTGCGTCTGGAGAAGACCTCCCGGCAGCAGGTTTTCCATGTTATTAGGGGGTCCTCACAAACAGCGCTACTGGGCTTGGACTTTCTTGTCGCAAATCACGCCCTCCTGGATTATGCCCGTGGCCAACTACATCTATGGGACACTGTACTTTCACTCCTGAGTGGCAAAGACTTGATCCTGGAGTGTTGCAATGTTTCCATCGCCACTGTCGTGACACTGCCCCCCCTCAGCGAGATGCTGGTGCCTGTGAGTGTGTCCCCACCTGGGCCCGTTGATCAGCTTCCTGACTTTGTGGGTTACTTATCACCCAACCTTAAAGGCAAAAGTGAATGTGTCATAGCTCACACGGTGACATCTGTAAAGGACGGGGTTACCACCGCCCCTGTGTTGAACCCTACAGATCAGGACATTATACTGAGAGAAGGCGTGCACCTCGGGGAGTTTTTCTCAGTGGATGAGGCCGAGATTGTGACACTTCCTCAGGGTCCAACCGAGACTGTCTCTGCCATTTCATGCAGTGAGGTGCCTGTGGTGTCACTGGAGGAGTCTTCTGCTAGTCAGCAACAGAAAGCACAACTGGCTGCACTGCTGGCTGAGCATCAGGAGATATTCAACCTGTCAAAAGGGGGGACTGGCAGATGCACCCTTATCCAACATCACATCAAGACCGGTGTGATCATCCTCCTTTGCGGCAACGCGCCTACCGGACTTCACCAGAAAAGAGAGAGGAAATAGACAGGCAGGTGACTGCCCTGTTGGCGGACGGGGTGATTGAGGAAAGCTGCAGCCCATGGGCCTCGCCTGTGGTCCTTGTAAAGAAGAAGAATGGTGAGTGGAGATTCTGCATTGACTATCGTCGTCTGAACAGTACAACCGTGAAAGATTCTCATCCGCTCCCCAGGGTGGATGAGACCCTGGATGCGCTGGCGGGCTCCCTGTGGTTCAGCAGGTTGGACTTCACTAACGGATATTGGCAGGTCGAGGTCGCTGAGGGAGACAGGGAGAAAACTGCCTTCACCACGGGCCGGGGCCTCTACCAGTGGCGGTCTATGCCGATGGGCCTTACTAACTCACCTGCAACATTTCAGCGCATGATGGAGCTGGTGCTCAGAGGGCTCCCCTGGCAAGTGTGTATGGTGTACCTTGACGACGTGTTAATATACAGCCCCACCTTTGAGGCCCATCTCACCAGTTTGCGTGAAGTTTTCTCCAGGATCAATGCAGCTGGCCTCAGGCTGAATCATAAGAAATGTCATCTGGCTCGAAATCATGTAGTGTTCCTGGGACATGTTGTTTCTCGCCACGGCTTACAGCCCGACCCTCGGAACACGGACAAAGTCAGAACCTGGCCCACACCACAAAACCCAACCGAAGTGAGAGCCTTTGTGGGCCTTTGTTCTTACTACAGACGCTTTGTTAAAGACTTTGCCCAGTGTGCAGCCCCTCTGCACCGCCTCACCTGCAAAGACACACCTTTTAAATGGACAAGTGAGTGTGACACAGCCTTTGAGTACCTGAAGGGGGTGCTTTCATCTGCTCCAGTTGTCACCATGCCTGACTTTAACATCCCTTTTAAAGTGTACACAGATGCCTCTTTGGAAGCAGTGGGGGCGGTGTTGGCTCAGGACAAGGACGGATTGGAGCGTGTGGTGTCATACGCTAGCCAAGCACTCAGTTCCCCAGAAAAGCGCTGGTCTACATTTGACAGAGGGCTGTGGGCCGTAGTGTGGGCTACACGGCAATTCAGACATTACATAGGATCAGCTGCCTTTACCATCATAACTGATCACAAGCCTCTGCTGGGCCTGCGTGGCATGTCCATTGACAAGGATCCCACGGGACGCAGAGCAAGATGGATACTGGAACTGGACCCTTATAACTGGAGGATGCAGCACAAGGACGGCAAACGGCATACTAATGCTGATGCACTCTCAGGGCGTCCTCAAGACCCTGTGCCTAGTGTGGTAAACACAGGTGAGACAACCACACAAGTGAATGTCATAGGCTCAGATATAGAGCCCAGCGTTCCCCAACCAGTCACTCAACCGCTACAAACACACATGGGAAACCCCCCAACCGCTGACCTCCATACAGGGGCGCAGCAGGTGGAGAAAAACAGTGGCGCGCAGGACTTGTGGTTCAAACATGCACTTTCACATGACGGAACAGAAATGAGGGGGCTACAACGGGCCGACCCAGATATTAATCGGGTGTTGGACTGGATGGAGAGAAGTGGCTCTCGGCCATCTAAGGGGCAGATGAGAGGTAGCTCCCGGTGGCTTCGAAAATTATGGACTGAATATCCCCGCCTCGCTGTTGTTAATTGACTACTTTGCAGGACGGTGAACTCTCCCCTCACCGGAGATGCTCTGTGTCAGGTTGTCATGCCCTCCTCACTTATCTCTGATGTGCTGCAGCATCTACATGGGGGCTCTACATCGACACATTTTTCTGTGGAACGAGTGTGGGAACGTGCAAGGGAAACTTGCTATTGGCCGTTCATGTTCAAAGATATTCAGCGGTGGTGTGAACAGTGCATCCCATGTCAAACCCGCAAGGCCCCGGTGCCTAAGCATCGGGCACTGATGGGGAGCGTCCATGCAACTCGGCCACTCCAGAGAGTGGCAACGGACATTCTTGAACTGCCAGTGACTTCTAAAGGAAATAGATACGTGTTAGTAGTGGAAGACTATTTTACCAAGTTTGTGAATCTGTATGCTCTCTCTAACCAAACAGCACAGTCGGTAGCACAGTGTTTGTTCGATGACTATGTGATGGTGCATGGTGTTCCTGAAGTGATTCATAGTGATCAGGGGCGGCAGTTTGAAGCTGAGATTGTTCAAAGACTGTGTCAGCTCCTGGGAATTAAAAAGACACGCACTACACCTTATAATCCCAAATCGGACGGAATGGTTGAACGCTTTAACCGCACGCTGATCGACCAGCTTGCCAAATCGTTGCTCGCCTGCAGTGGTGAGTGGGATGATTATCTGAAACAGGTGGCTTTCGCCTATAACACATCGGTGCATGCCTGCACCAACTACAGTCCGTACTATCTACTTCACGGACGGGAGGCTCGTGTTCTAGTGGATGTGTTGGTGCCGTCTCACCTGGTGCGCTCAGACTTGCCTCTTTCTCATGCAGACTTTGTGGCCTCGTTAGCAGAGAGGCTGGAGACTGCTTTCGCTGGTGCCAGGCAAGGTGGCGCCAACGCTTACGAGAAGCAAAAGCTGTACTATGATGGAGCTGTGCGTCACCGGCCATATGCAGTAGGGGATCTGGTTTGGCTACGTAATCCGACAGAGGACAGGATGAAACTTGCTCCCCACTGGAAGGGGCCCTACAGGGTCCTGTCTGTGTTGGACTCTCAAGGGGAACCTGGACTCACCTATCATATTGACAACCCTTTGCAGTTTGATGGACGGGGGCAGGTCGTCCATTTTGATAGACTGAAACCATACACACTACCGATGGCTGCTGGTTTTTCAAATGGCCTGCCTGCTTCTCCTAGTCAGGCTCCCTCATTGCTGGACGAGGGGTTGCCAGAAGGGGGTGCTAGGGCTGACGAGCCGCTGATCTCTGGTGACACAGGGACTGTTCAGATTACAGGCACCAGAGAGCCACTACAGACTGTTTCTCGTTCTGGGAGGAATGTGAGACTACCAGTTCGTTTCGAGGACTTTGTCACTTTTGGTTAGCGGTTTAGAAATAGAAGGAAAATTAAACAAAAGTTGGGCTTTCGGTTAAAGGTTGTCAAGGTCACTTAACATGTTCTTACTGTGATGGCACATGTTTCATATGTGTATAGTATGTCTGGATGCTATGGTGTATCAGAATTGTCTGGTGTACGTGGGAATGGTGTGGCATGCGTGCGTGACTGTGCAGTGGTGTGAGGGGAACATGCATATATATATATATATTTTTTGTGTGTGTGTTAACTCCTGTGTTTTTTTTACTGCCTGTGTTATTTTTGCACTTATTCTGTTATGGTGTTGAAACGAGGACGTTTCTTTTTGTAGGAGGGGAGGTATGTAACCTATTTTTATGGGCTTTCCTCTTGGTGATGTTAAGTTCCTGTTATACGCTGTAATACAGTATATGCCTTGAGCTCTTATTTTGAAGGCGCTAGGAGCGGAGGTGATGTCACGTTGTTGGAGTGGAGCGGAGGTTTTGGAAAGAAGGTAAATAAAGGGTCCTCGTGTAAACTGGAGACTCCGTGTTCATTATTTTGTAGTTTTATACCGTATAGGCGACATATATAAACCCTCGGTTACACATGTATAACTTTCTCCGACTTTCTAGGACGTGTTTTATGTGACTTCTTTTTCTGTCTCATTTTGTCCACCAAACCTTTAACGTTGTGCATGAATGCGCAAAGGTGAGTTTTGCTGATGTTATTGACTTGTCTGGAGTGCTAATCGGGCATATTTGGTCACTGCATGACTGCAAGCTAATCGATGCTAACATGCTATTTAGGCTAGCTATATGTACATATTGCATCATTATGCCTCATTTGTGGGTATATTTGAGCTCATTTAGTTTCCTTTAAATCCTCTTAATTATATTTATATCTCATGACACACTATCTGTATGTAATATGGCTTTTAATTTTTTCAGGCTCCAGACAGATTTGTTTTTGTATTTTTGGTCCAATATGGCTCTTTCAACATTTTGGGTTGCCGACCCCTGGTATATGTCATTCATAGAAAAACAAATTAGGGTCGTCCATATGGTTTGTTTTGATTATTTTAAAAGCAGTATGATAATATTTATATTTCAGAGTACTTCTACAACACTGATTTGGTGACACACATTAAGATATTTTTAACTCGCCATCAGCCATCAGGGGCATTTTCCAGATGATCCTAAAAACCAGCATATCCTCTCAGCTGGAAAGCATGCAGAGGTTTTTTGTGACTGTGTGCGAAATGTTACTGCCTGTTGTTCCCCAGCTTTCTCCTGGAGTAGTGTTAAATAATTCAGAGCCTATAGTCTCAAGAGATTTGTCAGGCAGACGGAACGCAGCGAGCAGTCAGTCAGAGTGTGGGGGAGAGAGGGTGGAGGTACTGCCTATTTCTGCTGCAAGATGGTCACTTTTTATCCACCACTCAGATTGTTTTTTTATTACATGATGACCCAAATCAAAATGTGGTCCAAAAAAAATCTACCTTATATACAATGACAAATAAATAAATAATCAATCTTGTTTCATATTTCCAGGCTTTAATGTCAACCATCTGGATATCGCCCCGCGCTATGCCAGTATCCTCATGGGCATTTCCAATGGAGTGGGTACCCTCTCTGGCATGGTGTGTCCTCTGATTGTTGGTGCTATGACGAAAAACAAGGTAAATGCTTTTTCTCCGAATCGTCACGTTGGCATGATTTTTGTTTCATTTACATGACTGGTTTGTTTAGCAATGCATCAAGGAAGGCAATGCTATTGTCAGTAGCAGTTTTAGATGTGGGCTCTGATGGGCAGTAACAAGCTACATGTAGCTAAGCTTAACTACATTTCCCAATAGCTTGGCGGTAGCTTCGCTACTTTTTTAACGAGTAGCTTTTCCTATCGCTTAGCTATTTTTAAACCCATGCAGCAAGGTATACTATAGTGCCAAAAGTATTTGGCCACCTGCCTTGACTCACATATGAACTTGAAGTGCCATCCCATTCCTAACCCATAGGGTTCAATATGATGTCGGTCCACCTTTTTCAGCTATTACAGCTTCAACTCTTTTCTTTACAGAAAATTACAAGAAGACAAACATAAGAATGTAAAATAAATGTTGAAATAAATAATAACTCAAATTAAAATCAAGAAATAAAATCATTATAAAATCAATCATAATTCAAATTAAGATGAACTAGTGTAGGTAAAATACTTTCAGTTGTCATATGCCAGTCAAATAAAAGTGTTTTCAGCCTGGGTTTGAACATTGCCAACGCTGAGGCCTGTCTCACATCTTCTGGAAGACTTTTCCAGATTTTAGGAGCATAAAACTGAAACACAGCGTCACCATGTTTGTTCCTGACTCCAGGCACCAGCAGGAGACAGTTCCCTAGCATTTCAGAGATTTACTTATGCACAAGGCCATTAAAATCATAATCATAATCAGAATAAGAAATACTTTATCAATCCCCGAGGGGAAATACACATTTTCAGCACAATCCCATTCAAAATCAGACAACAATACAGGGAGACAGAACAGGATCAAACATGACAGGGAGACAGAACAGGATCGCTGACGGGTCTGCCAACTTCCGGTGCCCCTTACAAAAAATGTGAGATACAGGTGTACAATGGGGGGGGTTTGAGAAAAAAAATTAAAAATCAATGTAAGCCTGGTCCCCTGGAGAGGGGGTCCAGACCGAGTCCAAGGGAAAAAATAACTCATAGCCATAGCACACATCCCTCTTACATGTGTGTGAGAGGGAAACATCAAACATCAAAGAACACAACGCACATTAAAGGGGAACATTATCACAATTTCAGAATTGTTAAAACTATTAAAAGTCAGTTCCCAGTGGCTTATTATATTTTTCGAAGTTTTTTTAAAAATTTTACCCATCACGCAATATCCCTAAAAAAAGCTTCAAAGTGCCTGATTTTAACCACCCGTCCATTTTCCTGTGACATCACATAATGAAGCCAACACAAACAAGAACAAGAACAAGAACAGCAAGCTATAGCGACATTAGCTCGGATTCAGACTCTGATTTCAGCGGCTTAAGCGATTGAACAGATTACGAATGTATTGAAACGGATGGTTGTAGTGTGGAGGCAGGTAGCGAAAACGAAATTGAAGAAGAAACTGAAGCTATTGAGCCATATCGGTTTGAACCGTATGCAAGCGAAACCGATGAAAACGACACGACAGCCAGCGACACGGGAGAAAGCGAGGACGAATTTGGCGATCGCCTTCTAACCAACGATTGGTATGTGTTTGTTTGGCATTAAAGGAAACTAACAACTATGAACTAGGTTTACAGCATATGAAATACATTTGGCAACAACATGCACTTTGAGAGTGCAGACAGCCCAATTTTCATCAATTAATATATTCTGTAGACATACCCTCATGTCAGCAGGCCAGGGAAGCTAGGGTCGATATTCTTCTCTTGATCATCTTCAGGACGGTGTGAGCCAAGACATCCAGGGGGGTTTAGCTCGCTCGTCTGCGGGAACAAACTGCCGCCATTGCTTGCCGTGCTACCGAGGTCCTTTGTCCCTGAATTGCTCACACACTCCGGCAGATTCAATGGGGGTCTGGCGGCAGATTTATTTGACTTTATCGTTGGAAATGCATCTGCTTTGAGTGTCGCAGGATATCCACACATTCTTGCCATCTCTGTCGTAGCATAGCTTTCGTCGGTAAAGTTTGCGGAACAAACGTCCAATTTCTTGCCACTTTCGCATCTTTGGGCCACTGGTGCAACTTGAATCTGTCCCTGTTCGTGTTGTTACACCCTCCGACAACACACCGACGAGGCATGATGTCTCCAAGGTACGGAAAACAGTCGAAAAAACGGAAAATAACAGAGCTGATTTGACTCGGGGTTTGAGAAAATGGCGGATTGCTTCCCGATGCGACGTCACGTTGTGACGTCATCGCTCCGAGAGTGAATATTGGAAAGGCGTTAATTTGCCAAAATTCACCCATTTAGAGTTCGGAAATCGGTTAAAAAAATATAAGGTCTTTTTTCTGCAACATCAAGGTATATATTGACGCTTACATAGGTCTGGTGATAATGTTCCCCTTTAAAGACACTAAAAGAGCAGAGCTGATGCAACCAGCCACTTCTACATACAGCTATGAATAAAAAGTGAAAGAAACATATACACTGTGGTGGCCTCTGCGGTCTTCCACGTCATCGTCTGCTGGGGTGGAGGGAGCATGGCCAGAGACAGAAGCAGACCCAACAAAGCAACGAAGAGAGCCGACTCCACTCTCGGCCGCCCACTAACTCGGCCAGTGTCCAGTTTGCATGGATGAGCGAGGATCCGTCCAAGGAGACTGAGGTGTCCGATACCTGCTCATTCAGCCAAGACACTGTGAAGCCTGTCCGTTCCGGCCCTCAGCGCCAGCTCGGCAGCCCTGTCTCTTCATCCGCATCTCCTCCAGTCTCTCCAAACAGACTCTGGTGTGGCACCGCAGAAGTCACGAACGTGCCACCCCTTGTCACACAGTCCCCAAGGGCCCCGATCCAAAAGGAAAAAAAAAATATATATATATATAATAACACATGAAAACAAGAGGGAAACACAAAAGGATGACACAAGAGCACAGAGCTCTTGTGTCATCCTTTTGTGTATCCCTCTTGTACACAATCTGAGCCGTTTTAAAGTAAATTTAAAGTATATTTTCTGAGCAACCGGAAGTCAGTGCAGTGACCTAAGTACAGGCCTATAATGGTTGTATTTCCACGTTCTAGTCGGGACTCGAGCAGCAGCATTTTGGATGTACTGCATCTGCTTTACAGCTTGTTTAGAGATCCCTGTCAGAAAGACATTACTGTAGTCTAACCTGCTGGAGACAAAGGCATGGACTAGTCTTTCTAAGTCTGATTCAGACATTATTCCTCTGATTTTGGCAACACTTTCCAGGTGATAAAAAGCTGCTGATGGTATTCACTTAATGTGGCTGTTAAAGTTCAAATTAAAGGAAGTAGAACAAAAGGAAGAGCAATGATACAGAAGACAGGGATACAACTAACAAAATACAAACTGACATAGGGAATCATGACAGATGGAAGCACATGAAAACGACGGATAATACATTTCTGGCAAAAATCCAACATTTGTGTAAATATCTTGACAATTAGGACACTTATCATATTTACCTAAAGAAAAACAGGCAGTTGAAAACACATCCTCATACTTTCTGTGAGATCCAAGAAGAAATTCATCTTGAAAAATGTTTCAAACATAGGTGCTGTGAAAGTGCCCGGAATTGTGTCTTTAGTTTCATTCATGCAATACAACAGTTTTCTCACTAGGAAGCCTTATATGCTCAGCTCAGTGGCCTTGTGGTTAGAGTCTCTGCCCTGAGACTGGGAGGTCCATTGCCTCCCTGCTTGGCACTCAGCATCAAGGGTTGGAATTGGGGGTTAAATCACCAAATGATTCCCGAGCGCGGCACACGCTGCTGCTCACTGCTCCCCTCACCTCCCAAGGGGTGAACATGGGGATGGGTCAAATGCAGAGGACAAACTTGTGTGTGACAATCATTGGGACTTTAACTTTAACTTTGTATCATATAGTTTATATCATTTTATTCTATGATATCAGACACGCTTACTGCATAGCTCTTGTCACAGTGGACAGCAAAGTGGTTATTGCCAATATTGTGATTCAAGTAACAGGAGTTATATCTATTTATTCATTTATTTATTTTTTGTTGATTTATTGGCGATTTTTGAGGAAAATTAAAATTCCTTTATTTTCACCCATTTGCCTGGGAAATTCTCCCATATTTTGAAATGCTGGTATGAGCATTGGAGCTATTGGTGTTTTGGGATTAGATAGATAGATAGATAGATAGATAGATAGATAGATAGATGGATAGATAGATAGTACTTTATTGATTCCTTCAGGAGAGTTCTCTCAGGAAAATTACAATTCCAGCAGCAGTATACAGAATTGAGATCGAATTTAAAAAGTAAAAAGTAAATAATGGGGGTATAAATGGAAACAAAATAGAACAATATTACAGTAAGAATAAAAATAAAAAGCAACAATGAGAATACAAATATAACAGTAAAATAAGAATAAAACAAGAGAAACTAGGCAGTAGTGACCATGTTATGAAAAAGTATTGCACTGTTATTGTTTTGCATTCCCTGTCATCCTAGTACCTCCCCTCCCCCCAGAAAGGAGTTGTACAGTCTAATGGTGTGTGGGACAAAGGAGTTTTTTAGTCTATTAGTCCTGCACTTGGGATGAAGCAGTCTAGCACCGAACAGGCTCCTCTGGCTACTGATTACGGTATGCAGAGGGGGACTGGCATCATCCAGGATGCTCACTAGTTTTTCCACAGTCCTCTTCTCTGCCACCGTCACCAGTGAGTCCAGTTTTATTCCGATTGTAGAACCGGCCCGCCTGATCAGTTTCTCCAGTCTGCAGTTGTCCTTCTTAGATGTACTAGAATGAAGCTTAGAACGAGCAACAGAGTCCGAGTGCCTTTGTCGGGAAGCAACATTATTTATTGTATATTTTGGACATTATTATCTTTTAATGGGACATATTCATGGTTAGCTTACTGCAGGGGTCGCATTGACAAAAAGGCTAAACTTGTACAAATTCAAGGCCTCACAGACAGTCTGAAATTATAGAGCTGTTTTCAAAATGGGGGCCACGACAATGCTGTGTTTTGGTTATAGAGGATGTTATGCCTTGTTTTAGTAGTTATTTTGAATTAATGAATGTATTTATTCCGGCAGACTTATATAGCAACACTTCATCACTCTTTGTAATTTGACAGACATGCAACGGCACCCACCGAAAAGGGATACGGGAAAAAAGACTGCTTATCCATGTTCCGCCTTTAATTTACAATCAACTTATATGTTGGTTATATAGTCCAAGTTTCAACAGCAGATTTGATGGATACATGACAATTTCAAAACAAGAATAACATATGCTGGAAAACCCTTTGTCAATAGTATTGAGCGACCATGAGATTAGCTCCATCTTGCCTGGGTATCTGGTATTATATTTCGTCTTCTGAAGCCTTGTCTGATGTGTTATGTCCCTTATTCCACAGTGAGTTCTTTTGCACCTGTGTCCCACAGTTGAGGTAGTCCAAACAACTAGTCATGTTTTTGATTAGGGATGTCCGATAATGGCTTTTTGCCGATATCCGATATTCCGATATTGTCCAACTCTTTAATTACCGATACCGATATCAACCGATACCGATATCAACCGATATATACAGTCGTGGAATTAACACATTATTATGCCTAATTTGGACAACCAGGTATGGTGAAGATAAGGTACTTTTAAATTTTTTTTATAAAATAAGATAAATAAATTAAAAACATTTTCTTGAATAAAAAATAAAGTAAAACAATAGAAAAACAGTTACATAGAAACTAGTAATTAATGAAAATTATTAAAATTAACTGTCGAAGGTTAGTACTATTAGTGGACCAGGAGCACGCACAATCATGTGTGCTTACGGACTGTATCCCTTGCAGACTGTATTGATATATTTTGATGTATAATGTAGGAACCAGAATATTAATAACAGAAAGAAACAACCCTTTTGTGTGAATGAGTGTAAATGGGGTAGGAAGGTTTTTAGGGTTGGTGCAGTAATTGTACGTGTATCTTGTGTTTTTTATGTTGATTTATTAAAAAAAACAAAAACAAAAAAACAATGCCGATAATAAAAAAAACGATACCGATAATTTCTGATATTACATTTTTGATAGTTTCCCAACAACACATTTTTTTACCGCAAGGTTGAACACTCTTAGGCTAGAAGACAGTTTAATTTCTACGCTCACATTGTCCCACAGTTTCACCCCCGCTATAGATAACGTTTGAGCCTTGAATGCGGAATTCACCATGTTATGTTTGAATTTCAGGACACCCCTGAGATTTTGAGTTGGACTATGTTGACGTCTACTTATCTCTCAAGATATGCCTTCTTTATGCAATAAAGGCTGTTTCTACTGCTATCTGCATGTTTGAGGAACTCATCTTATCGGTATTCTCTACTTCTTCGGCCCCTTCAGACGCGAGAAGAGTGGCAGTACGTGTTCCTAATCGCCTCCATGGTGCACTACGGGGGTGTGATATTCTACGGCATCTTCGCATCGGGGGAGAAACAGCCATGGGCCGACCCCGAGCTGACCAGCGAAGAGAAGTGTGGCTTCATCGACGAGGACGAGCTGGCAGAGGAGACGGGCGACATCACACAGAGTTACGTCGCTCAGGGAGGGCCCGCCAAGTCGTACGGCGCCACCACGCAGGTCAACGGAGGCTGGGCCGCCAGCTGGGAGAAGACGGAGGAGTACGTGCAGGAGGAGTCCCAGGGAGGAGGCTACGGATACAGGCAGGAGGAGGGATACTCGTAGACCAAACACACACACCGATACATGTGTACACTTCTTGAGCGTGCGTCGATATAGTCCAATATAATATCATCGAAATAGAAATATTTAAAAAAAAGAAAAATCTCAATCTATTGTTGTAATTGCACAAGAAGTATAATGTATAAAAAAAACTAAAATAGCCTATTTGATTAAAAAGATGTGAGGCACATCAAATTGGCAGTAAATGTATTACTACGCATATGGATAATAGATATAATTATTTTGAGTGAAACTGTCTTTTAATGTGAAAATCCTCATCAGCAAAGGCTTCCCAAAGAACGAGTGAAGCCTGTGTAGGGTCCCCATCATTAGTCACATGACCTGCTACTGGTTAGAGTACATAAAGCTGCCACTCAGACATCAGCGTTTATAAACGTACCACTGCACAGCATCGTAAACCGTTGACCGATTGTACCGTATCGCTCCTAAAAGCACACTTTTTTTGGTTCCTCACTGGTCATTTTGAATTAAGGTGTCTCTTTCTGATGTTTGCTGTGTGCGCTCCATGTCAGATCTCAGCGCTGTAGTGCAAGAGTTGTTTTTGTTACCGCAAAAATGGTTGACTTTAAATAATGAGCACATCTGGAATTATGAAACGAATGAGATAATTATGTGTTTACAGCATTTTATTGTCCAAAAGAATTGGTGTGATTAAAAAAAACAAAACAAAAAAAACAAAAAAACATTGAAGGGTGTGTGTGCAATGCAGAGACAAAATTAGCCAAATCGTATAACAGTATCAATATATTAGCGCAGCACAATTATATGGAAATAGAGAATGCACATAACTTAAAGCACATTTGTTAATATAAATATGTTACTATATTACCAGAGGATGTAGCGAATGGATAATATATACAGTGGTACCTTGGTTTTTCATTAGTAATCAGTTCCAAAAGGTATAACAAAAAATGTATTCCACAAAAACAGAAATAGTTTTTGTGATAAGAAATAATGTCAATCTAATTACTCCCCAACAATACTGACATAAAACTAATCCTACAGCGAATAATTATCGCTTTTACAAGCAGAAATCAATGCGAAATATGTATAAATGATAAATAAATATTTAATATCACTTTTACCTTTAATTATAGACTCTTGTAGGCCAAGATGGCGTAAACCAGAGATGTCAAACTCATTTTAGATCGGGGGCCACATGGAGAAAAATCTACTCCCAAGTGGGCAGGAGTGGTAAAATCACAGCACGATAACTTAAAAATAAATACAACTTCAGATTGTTTTCGTTGCTTAAAAATAGAACGAGCACATTCTGAAATTGTACAAATCTTTTTTTTTTTTTAATATAATTACCTATTGCGGTTAATAGTATATATACTTTATTTGTCGTTATTTATATTTTCCAAATAAAAAAATCATATGAAAATCAAAATACAGGATGATATTTATGTAGTTTGATCATTTTCCTCGACTGGTGCACTAACACCATATAGTTTATTTTGTACATATGTAGCATCATCTACAAAGATACAAAGACTTGCAATTGCGACATCCAGTGGACACATTTAGAACAGCTGTTTCTTTCATTCAAAAAAATTCAGGTTAATTTGTATACCTAGCAAACTCATCACACAGGCCGGTTAAAACCTGTTCACTGGCCTGATCCGGCCCTCGGACCGTACGTTTGACACTCCTGGCATAAACAGTATTTGGGAACCTCAATTTAGAAATGTAATTGGCTCTTAAACAGGGTTCGTAATTAGAAAAAAATGTATATTGAAGCAAATGCTCCATATGAAAGAATGTAAACATGAATAATAGGTTCCAGCTTTGACAAAAGTCCATATCTTTGTCAAAGTTTGTACCCTTTTAACATAATATAAAGTGTTATACAGTACTGTATAGCAAACAAACATAACAAGGGAGTGATGGATCAGCCTTCGATTTAATAACAAAGTCAAAACAACTCAATGGATGTTCAGGTCATTGTATTCTCAGGGCATTTAATCGATCGCAACTCGACTTTTCAGTTTCTCTCAGAAGACGTTTCACCTTCAGACCATGGACTAATGAAGCCTATGGATGAGAGGCGAAACGTCTCCTAAGACAAACTGAACAATCCAGCTGCAACCGAATAAACATCCCGAGAAAGTCAAAACAGCAACAACGAGTTGAGCTGTCCAAAAATAGCTTGTTTGTACAATGAGGGGTTCATAAATCGAGGTTCCACTGTAGTAAGGGAGGGGTTAAGCCATGTGGATGCTACAAGTTCTTACATTTAATAGTGTTTCTCACATTTTTATCAAAGTGCTGGCACTCGCAACTTTCTTTGGCCCTATGGTGGATTATTTAGCCCTTGTACTCAATTAAAAAAAAAACAGTTTCTGTCACCAACACGTGGGCATTTTGTTTCTGTGGCAGTATGATGATTCCTCCTAAGAAACAACGTTTGTTGCAGTGGACATTTGTTTTTGGTAGATTCATTTTGTCAGTTAAACATTTCAGGAAAAAAAATAAAACCCTGCTGTACAAAACAAAAACGTCCACTGCAGAGGACGCTGAATGGTCCTCAGGGGGTTATGAAAACCAGAGCAAAATATCAGCAAAAAAGTGTTGTTGAAAATCAAATCATACAAAAATGAAGGTACCACTGTATGTTGTTGCTATGTCAATAAAACATGAAGCAAATTGATGTTTTTATACAAACTAGATAATTATTCAGTAAAATACTTGAAGATGTTCCATCTGGGCAAATAGTGATAATAGAGTTATTAGGTGTAATTATTGGCCTAATGTCTGCAACAATCAGAGTATTCTTGATTACAACGATTGAGACGATGCACCCCACCTTAGAATCACTAGAGGGGGCCACATCTGTCGTATGAAGACCATTCATTCATCAGCACTTCACGATATAAACGTGTGCGAATGCGTACCAATGCATGGAACTTTGTGGTGCAGCCTCTTTCTTTCGAGTCGGCGTGTCTTTTGTCTCAGAAACTGTTACTGATGTTTCCATTTCTTTGCACAATTAACCAAAGGTGAAGAGCAAACACGGCTTTGAGCGGAAAGTTCCATTTTCTAAGAGAGCACACGCAGACCATCGGCCACAAGGTTGCAGTCTGGACCAAACTTCTCTCTGTACTGTACAAAGCAATAAATCCATAGTAACAGTTTTGGTCCAACCCAACATTTTCATCATGTAACAGTTTTTTATGCATTTGTTCCAACTTAGTGTTTTTGTGATAATAATGTATGAAATGATGCTATAATAATCTATAATATATCATACAATATTTAGTCCAATGCAAACATCTTAAGAGTTTGTGATGGGGCTGCTCACCAGATGAGAATGATAAGCGGGGCTCCGTGAACAACGGGCGCTCCTCTTCGTGTTTTTATTAACTTGTCCCTTCTCTCTATCAGTTTTTTGTTGCATTTGATCAATGTTGTTCATCAACTGCCTGGACTCGTTCCCGTTCTGAACCACATGTACCTCCTCTGTCCCCTTTCCCCTTGTGTACCTCCTGATTGCATTGTCTGAACAGTCAGTGCCGTTTAAAGACGATAACTGTATTTTGCACCGAGAAAAAAAAGAAAAAGAAAAAGACAAACGTGCAACTTAAAGTAGTTCAACTTTCCTGTTTTTGTGCCTCTGAAGTTAAAGTGTAATTATATGCCTTCTGTTGCTCTGTAAACTGAGAGGTTTGTTGGTGTCAAAAAGAAAATACATCCTTTTTAAAAAAAACAACTCAATCAAATAGGTCTTTGTGTCCTATTCATGTGTGTATTTTGTCAGCCTTGATATGACTCAAAATAATTTGTGTTCATCCTTTGAGTTGAAACAATATTGTGCAAAGTTTGAAGGGCCTGAGGAAGGAAGGATGAAGGAAGTTATTGTTATTGCGCATTGTACAGGGTGACGGAACATGAACGCTGATGTGTTGCTATTTAAGGTGCCCCCGTAAAAAAAAAAAATACTACACGTAGGCTTCTTTGTGGGGAGGGCTCAGTCTGGGGCCAGGAAAAAAAACTTGATAGCCACGATAAGCACATATACACATGTTACGACACAGAAACCACAAGGGGGGGCTTCCGATGATGAAGCTGCAGCCCTTTTGGCGCTGCTCCAGCCATCCGTCACACCTAAGGAGTTATGTGGTGGCAAGGGCATGGGGTGGAGGTATGTGTGCATATGTGCAGTCCATGGTCCAATGTCTGTGTGTTGTTACGTCGATAGGCTCTGCAGGCCCATTGAAGAGTGTTCAACTCCTCAGGAGTTGAACCTGCTAATATGTTGACAACAAACTGTCAGGTTCAAACACTGATGACAGCTATTAAACAGGACAAGAATCAAACAGAGACAGAATTCAACGTGGTTCAGCGAGGAGAAACGTATACATCTGTACCCTTGAACAGTGCCATTACGCTCTAACAGAAAAAGGTTCACGTCTCCTCCTTTATTTGGATATTCCCTGTTTACATAACAACAGCTGTTTCTAAAGGAATGGGGGTATGTAAACAGCCCTTGTTTTTGGTCACATTAACACAAAAGAAAAAGATGCCTCGGGCTTGGACTGGTCCTGGATCGAGCTTGGGCAGGTCTTGGATGACAATAGATAACCCCTCCCGTCTCCTCCCATCGTACACAGCGAAATTTTCCAAGCCTTTGGCTTGGTGCAACAAAGACAGCTTGCGTCTGTTCACTGGGAACTTAGAGAACGGAAAGTTTTTTGATAATTTACATACAATTTTTCTGACACAAACCTTCATAGATCATAATGAATAAATTTATAACTTGCACCACACATTGAAATCAATGTTGTTGTTTTTTTACAGTATGTGTGTATGGTTTGCAGATAACGGGTTCTGGACCATGGCGAGTTTGCATGTTAAGGTAGGTTAATCTGAGACTGCCAAATAGGGATGGTTATCACGTAAAAACAAAATGCCTTATTTCAGTTCAAATTAATAGTTACCGTATTTTTCGGAGTATAAGTCGCTCCGGAGTATAAGTCGCACCGGCCGAAAATGCATAATAAAGAAGGAAAAAAACATATATAAGTGGCACTGGAGTATAAGTCGCATTTTTTGGGGAAATTTATTTGATAAAACCCAACACCAAGAATAGATATTTGAAAGGCAATTTTAAATAAATAAAGAATAGTGAACAACAGGCTGAATAAGTGTACGTTATATGACGCATAAATAACCAACTGAGAACGTGCCTGGTATGTTAACGTACCATATTATGGTAAGAGTCATTCAAATAACTATAACATATAGAACATGCTATACGTTTACCAAACAATCTGTCACTCCTAATCGCTAAATCCCATGAAATCTTATACGTCTAGTCTCTTACGTGAATGAGCTAAATAATATTATTTGATATTTTACGGTAATGTGTTAATAATTTCACACATAAGTCGCTCCTGAGTATAAGTCGCACCCCCGGCCAAACTATGAAAAAAACTGCGACTTATAGTCTGAAAATGACGGTACTTTAGTGGTCTTAGGGCATTGAATTGAACGCAAATAGACTGATTTGATCAAGAAAGCTAGCTAGCTTAGCTATTATGCAAAATGTACTTACAAACTTTTCTTCCCTATTGGTACCTGCTTGTGTGTATTTGGGATCTGCATAAATCCCCCAAAAATTTAAATCAAAACATTGACAAGATATTTATAAAGCAATATTGCCCTCCTTCATACTTGCCCTCCTTCATACTTCCTACAAACGGTACTTATCATCCGTATATGGGAGAAATTTACCCAAACATTGTTGCGCGAGTCAGCCATTTTTAATTTATGTAGGATCGGGTGTACCACAACATGTCCACAATGAAACCCAATGAAGGAAAATGCTCTATTCTTGGTTGCTTTAACCAGCAGAAGTCGCTCTCATCTTAAGTGAAAAAAATGCCTTACTTTTAACTTGTATAAATTGTGGCAATTTGCCATCATCTGTGAAGAAGTCAATTCGAGTGTGTACAAAGAAGAGTCCTGCTTCACCCACAAACCTTAGATTTTCAGAGAAACTACTTTTAATGGCGGGCTTGTAGCCTACTATTTGTGGAAATGGGGGAAACTATGAAACGGTAAGTAATAAGAGTAGGTTAGAAATGTGTGAACGATATGTTAACAATGTTAGCTGTATATTTAACGTTGTGTAGCTAGCTTAGCCTTTCAATGCAAGACAGCGTCACCGTCCCCCGGCAAAATAAAAATAAAAATCCTAAAAAAACACTTGTAATTGGATCAGTGTCTACTGTGTTTGGTAATGGACCAGCTAACAATATAATCCATTGTTACGACGTACCGTAGCTTACTGTACAGTCGGCTTGATCATGATATATGGCTGGTGTCCATATTACATATGGTCTTAACAAAGCAAAACAAAAAACAACTACCAGACAAGGCTGCATCTAACAACTCCGCCCCTCAAAACCAACCGTTTTTGAAGGAAGTCAAAAATTGGCATAGAAATAGGTCTTTACAGAAAACTCCATGCAACATTTTGACCAAAGAACCATCATTAGATGTTATGTAGACCAAAATTAAGTATTTTAAAAATATTTTAAAAATACTCTTTAATGACTGGTCTTACGCCATTAAAGGAGATCTATGAAGATGTTCATCTTTTCTGACTTAGAAGTGTTGTTACAATGTTGTATATTTGTGTTAAACAATGTCAAAGCGTTACATCTTGAGGTGGACATACTTTTTTGCCCATTAAGTAAAGCTGTCAGTCAGAGGGAGAGGAGCTCTGTATGAGCCCAGTTGAGTTTGAGGAAACACAAGGAATGGTAGGATAAAGTATTACAAAACCCAAAACCAGTGAAGTTGGCACATTGTGTAATTCGTAAATAAAAACAGAATACAATGATTTGCAAATCATTTTCATTTTATATTCAATTGAATAGACTGCAAAGACAAGATATTTAACGTTGGAACTGGTAACCTTTGTTATTTTTTGCACATATTAGCTCATTTGGAATTTGTTGCCTGCAACATGTTACAAAAAAGCCGGCATGAGCAGCACAAAAGACTGAGAAAGTTGAGGAATGCTCATCAAACACTTATTTGGAACATCCCACAGGTGAACAGGCTAATTGGGAACAGGTGGGTGCCATGATTGGGTATAAAAGCAGCTTCCATGAAATGCTCAGTCATTCACAAACAAGGATGGGGCGAGGGTCACCACTTTGTGATCAAAAGCGTGAGAAAATTGTCGAACAGCTTAAGAACAACATTTCTCAACAAGCTATTGCAAGCAATTTAGGGATTTTACCATCTACGGTCCGTAATATCATCAACAGGTTGAGAGAATCTTGAGAAATCACTGCACGTAACATTGAATGCCCGTGACCTTTGATCCCTCAGGTGGTACTGCATCAAAAATTGACATCAGTATGTAAAGGATATCACCACATGGGCTCCGGAACATTTGAGAAAACCATTCTCAGTAACTACAGTTCATCGCTACATTTGTAAGTGCAAGTTAAACCTCTACTATGCAAAGCGAAAGCCATTTATCAACAACACCCAGAAACGCTGCCGACTTCGCTGGGCCCGAGCTCATCTAAGATGGACCGATGCAAAGTGAAAAAGTGTTCTGTGGTCTGACGAGTCCACATTTCAAAGCTTCAACAATTGGTCTCCTCAGTTCCCAAACGTTTACGGAATGTCGTTAAAAGGAAAGGCCATGTAACACAGTGGTAAAAATGCCCCTGTGCCAACTTGTTTGCAATGTGTTGCTGCCATTAAATTCTAAGTTAATGATTATTTGCAAAAAAAACCTTAAGTTTCTCAGTACGAACATTAAATCTTGTCTTTGCAGTCTATTCAATTGTGTCAAGACGTGGACTATGGTGTGTTTGTTTTCCCGATATGCAAGTATAGCTGGACTGGTCATGGCGTGAAGGTAAATACATATTTATTTATAACACTCAAAGGAACAAAAGGCGCGCTCAAGGCGGAAGTACAAACTTGACTAACGAAACAAAAAGACTTGCACGTGGGCAAAAAACTTTGAACAATTAAACAAAAACACTAACTGTGGCATTAATTGAAAAAACTTACTTGGACATGGCATGAAGTGCGCAGAGGTAGACAGAGTGTGACAGGGGTATGAATGCGGGATGTCACCAGAAAGACAAACTGAAAACAATGAACTTAAATACTACAGACATGATTAACGAAAACAGGTGCGTGACTCAAAACGTGAAACAGGTGCGTGACGTGACAGGTGAAAACTAATGGTTGCTATGGTGACAAACAAGAGTGCACAGTGAGTCCAAACGTGGAACAGGTGAAACTAATGGGTAATCATGGAAACAAGACAAGAGATTGAAAAGCCAGAAACTAAAGAGTCCAATAACTAAACAAAACAAAACAAAACATGACTAAAACAACACATGATTACACAGACATGACACAATTGAATATAAGTTGAAAGGGATTTGCAAATCATTGTATTCTGTTTTTATTTACGAATTACACAACATGCCAACTTCACTGGTTTTGGGTTTTGTAAAATAAAAATTATTAAGTGACATGGCGCTTTATATGACATTTTTAACACAAACATATTCCTAGCTTTTGCCTGCGCTAGTAGCGATAAGAATGTACAAGTCCGTAGTGTTATTGGTAGCCTGGTAAACAGTCATTCTGGGCTCAAAGCCCAGCTCTCACCCTCAGTCACAATATAATGTCAAAGTGTCAGGTTCAAACACTGATGACATCTATTAAACAGACGAGAAGCAAGGAATCATGAAAGGACAGAGTTAAATTTTGCTCAATTGAGGAGAGACGTGTTTTGGGCTGTACTCTAGTTACAGATCCAAACTACGTTCTAAAAGTACAGCCCACGTGCTTCCTCTATTTACAAACCCCGTTTCCATATGAGTTAGGAAATTGTGTTAGATGTAAGTATAAACGGAATACAATGATTTGCAAATCCTTTTCAACCCATATTCAGTTGAATGCACTACAAAGACAAGATATTTGATGTTCAAACTCATAAACTTTATTTTTTTTTGCAAATAATAATTAACTTAGAATTTCATGGCTGCAACACGTGCCAAAGTAGTTGGGAAAGGGCATGTTCACCACTGTGTTACATGGTCTTTCCTTTTAACAACACTCAGTAAACATTTGGGAACTGAGGAGACACATTTTTGAAGCTTCTCAGGTGGAATTCTTTCCCATTCTTGCTTGATGTACAGCTTAAGTTGTTCAACAGTCCGGGGGTCTCTGTTGTGGTATTTTAGGCTTCATAATGTGCCACACATTTTCAATGGGAGACAGGTCTGGACTACAGGCAGGCCAGTCTAGTACCCGCACTCTTTTACTATGAAGCCACGTTGGTACAACACGTGGCTTGGCATTGTCTTGCTGAAATAAGCAGGGGCGTCCATGGTAACATTGCTTGGATGGCAACATATGTTGCTCCAAAACATGTATGTACCTTTCAGCATTAATGGCGCCTTCACAGATGTGTAAATTACCCATGTCTTGGGCACTAATACACCCCCATACCATCACAGACGCTGGCTTTTGAACTTTGCGCCTATAACAATCCGAATGGTTCTTTTCCTCTTTGGTCCGGAGGACACGACGTCCACAGTTTCCAAAAACAATTTGAAATGTGGACTCGTCAGACCACAGAACACTTTTCCACTTTGTATCAGTCCATCTTAGATGAGCTCAGGCCCAGCGAAGCCGACGGCGTTTCTGGGTGTTGTTGATAAACGGTTTTCGCCTTGCATAGGAGAGTTTTAACTTGCACTTACAGATGTAGCGACCAACTGTAGTTACTGACAGTGGGTTTCTGAAGTGTTCCTGAGCCCATGTGGTGATATCCTTTACACACTGATGTCGCTTGTTGATGCAGTACAGCCTGAGGGATCGAAGGTCACGGGCTTAGCTGCTTACGTGCAGTGATTCCTCCAGATTCTCTGAACCCTTTGATGATATTACGGACCGCAGATGGTGAAATCCCTAAATTCCTTGCAATAGCTGGTTGAGAAAGGTTTTTCTTAAACTGTTCAACAATTTGCTCACGCATTTGTTGACAAAGTGGTGACCCTCGCCCCATCCTTGTTTGTGAATGACTGAGCATTTCATGGAATCTACTTTTATAACCAATGATGGCACCCACCTGTTCCCAATTTGCCTGTTCACCTGTGGGATGTTCCAAATAAGTGTTTGATGAGCATTCCTCAACTTTATCAGTATTTATTGCCACCTTTCCCAACTTCTTTGTCACGTGTTGCTGGCATCAAATTCTAAAGTTAATGATTATTTGCAAAAAAAAAAAAATATTTATCAGTTTGAACATCAAATATGTTGTCTTTGTAGCATATTCAAATGAATATGGGTTGAAAATGATTTGCAAATCATTGTATTCCGTTTATATTTACATCCAACACAATTTCCCAACTCATATGGAAACGGGGTTTGTATGTGGGAGGTCCCTGGTTACATCACTGAAGCTGTCGCTGAGGAAAGGGGGTAATCTCGACAGCTCCGGTTAGACACAATATATGATTATAGAAAAATGCAAATGTGCTGACAGTCGTGATATCGCCTTGTCTCTGCTTTGTCTGCGTCACGGTACTCTATGTTCGGCCTTGGCAGTCAGCAGGCCGATTCTGGAAACAAACACTGATACGAGACTGGCTTGCAATCTTTTGGATTGCCAGCTTTGCACAGACAAAGAAAAAAACTATTTCAGCACAATTGATAATAGCTGTAGCAACGGCCCTTAAGCACAAGAGTTGTGTGATAATACATACATAATTATTCTAACACAAAGGTAAATGTTTCTCAGTGAGAAAACGCATAAACAGCTTTATTCATGCTCCAGAAAGTTGTTTAAAATGTTTGGCCCTGCCGATGCATCAAAGCAACGGACAAGGGGCTTTAAGCAAGGAGCCCACACCGTACCTCCCAGGCCACAGGAAGTGCTCTGCTAATGGCCGGCCTTCTTGCATGCTGGTGAAATCAATAGTGTCATACTCCAGTGGTCGGCAAGACCTATTGACAGCTCTAACCTCTTAATGGAGATGAGAGGGAGGAGGAGTGCTTATTGAGCTATTTGGCAGTGTTGTTTCGATTTAGGAGACAAGCCCTACCTCCTCCAACAAAGCTCTCACTCACCTCAACAGAACGACATAATTATATGTGTGGGAATAAATGGCATCCGTTTATTATACAAAAAAAACTCAAGTCTGAATAACATTGTTTAACATCACAAACACTTAAAATATACTGAAATACGCAGCTTTGTGCTTGTCTCCATCTCAAAATGACATTTTTGGGTGGGATCCCAGGATCTCATCCACAATGGCAGCATGTTCGCTAATTTCTCAAAGCTGTTTTTTCCATTAAAGTTCATTTTAAAACTATTTAACGGTGCAAATGCTTTTAATATGGTGTCAAATATTAGAATGAAATAATCAGAGTCATATATTTAATGAACTAATTTCTATTTCATTTCATGTATTTATTCATAAGGGAATATACAACTACATTATGCATAAAGCACCGATGTTGTTTAGTCGCTAATTTCCATCTGTAGTCCTAAAGTGGAGGGGTGGAAGTGCATGATGTATGTAGCTGCTGACAGAAGCACATTGTATATATGTTATATAATTTCATAGTTGGTTAGAGTAAATAAATACAATGTATAGATATAAGTTCATATTTGCATATAATGTGATTAAAAATGTATTTCCTTTGGTAATTTCATGCAAGTATATGTTAATTGATATGGAAACGATAAAAAGGGTTATTGAAGAGATCTCAGGACCATTAATGTATATTAGTAACCTATCATTTCAAACAGGTACATTTCCAAACAAAAGGAAAATAGCGAAAGTTGCATCAATTTATAAGACTGGAGATAAACATCAATTTACAAATTATAGACCTAATTCTTTACTTCCACAATTTTCTAAAATCATTGAAAAACTGTTCAATAACATATTAGAGAGTTTCACAAACAAAAATAGAATACTCGAAGAGAACCAATATGGATACAGAGCTAATGTTTCAACTTCAATGGCTTTAATTGAAATTACAGAAGAAATTACCAATGCAATAGATAGTAAAAAATGTGCGGCAGCAGTGTTTATTGATCTAACCAAAGCATTTGACACAATTAATCACAATATTTTAATCAAAAAACGAGAACGATATGGCATCAGAGGGTTAGTCTTAAACTGGATAAGAAGTTATCTAACAAACAGGAAACAATACGTGAAGATAGGCGAACACACATCTACAACGCTAATTATATCCTGTGGCGTACCTCAGGGATCAATGCCAGGACCTATAGTATTCAATCTCTATATAAGTGACATTTTTAAAGTTACAAAAGATTTAAAGTTAGTATTATGATACAACAGCGTTTTGTTCAGGAGAGAACACACAGAAGATAATACAAATAATAACAGAAGAAATTAACAAATTAAAAAAATGGTTTGACAAAAACAGACTATCGTTGAATCTCAGTAAAACTAAAATAATGCTATTTGGTAACAGTAGAAGAGAAAGTCAAACACAAGTACAAATAGACGGAGTGGAAATAGAAAGAGTAAATGAAACCAAATTTGTAGGTATAATGATTGATGATAAATTGAAATGGAAATCTCATGTAAAAAATATACAACATAAAGTAGCGAGAAACATCAATAATGAATAAAGCAAAACATGTTCTAGACCAAAAATCACTTCATATTCTCTACTGCTCGCTAGTGTTACCATATCTGAGTTACTGTATAGAAATATGGGGAAATAACTACAAAAGTACATTTCATTCACTAACGGTGTTACAAAAAAGATCACTTAGAATAATACATAATTTTGGATATAGAGAACATACAAATCCTTTATTTATTGAATCAAAAATACTGACATTCCATGACATAGTGAATTTGCAAACAGCTAAAATTATACACAAAGCAAACTATAACCTGCTACCCAAGAATATACAACAATTCTTCTCAAAAAAAGAGGAGAAATATAATCTTACAGAAAAATGTAATTTAAAACATTTGTATGCACGTACAACACTTAAGACCTTCAGTATATCAGTATGTGGAACTAAATTATGGAATGGATTAAGCAAAGCAATCAAACAATGTACTAATATGATCCACTTCAAGAAACTCTTCAAACTTAAAGTGTTTACAAAGTACAAAGAACAAGAACCATGACAAACATTCTCAATTTATTTCATCCATCCATTCATTTATTCATTCATTCTCAAAATAAACTTACTTATCTCATCATATGAAATATGACTTACTTCACCAATTATTATTATTAAATTACTATTATTTATTTATTTTTATTGTAATTACTTATGGAGTATATTGTGAATAAATTGTGAACAGGAAGTGAACAAAAAGTTTTAGCAACTGTTAAGTAAAAGAAAAGGGGTAGGATTAAATAAGCTCTGCTTCTTCTTACTCCTTTTCGAACATGTTGAAAAGAGAAACTGGAAATTGTGATGTAACATGTTGTATGCATGCATGTTCCAAATAAACTCAAACTCAAACTCAAACTCAAACTTTATTTTTGTTACAAAAACCCATGTAAATTGGAGAGGAACATATTTTTTGTTCCGGTTTGGTCACATTGTTGGGGGGACAATTAATATGTGACGGAATAAGGGAAGCGGCATGAGAGAGCAAGCATTTGATGGAAGAAGTTAATGGAGTCTCGGCTTAAAAATAAACTTTATTCCCTCGGAGTTTGTGAGGCCAATGAGGTATGATTCTTTCTGATATGTATGTGAAATCAATGTGCTTTATGTTATTGTATGTCAGACTAATTGTAAGTTCTGTTTTTCTTATTTATTAGTTCTGACGGCATTATTTCGGCATTATTTTGGCATTGTGTTGGCATCGTTGTTACGAGAAGAAGGCGTGGCTGAAAATAAATGTCTGTTTGAGAAAAACGAACAACTTGAGCCTTGATTAAGACCTCGGAGGGAGTAACAATGTATATGTGGAAGACTTGCTCTTCCGGTTTCTTCAGACCAGTGTTTTTCAACCTTTTTTGAGCCAAGGCACATTTTTTCCGTTGAAAAAATCCGGAGGCACACCATCAGCAGAAATCATTAAAAAACGAAACTCAGTTGACAGTAAAAAGTTGTTGTCACAATTGTTGGATATGAATTTAAACCATAACCAACCATGCATCACTAATAGCTCTTAATTGTCTCATGACCTTCCCACATCTACTTTGTTTTAGCAATCAAGAATATTTCAGTTGTTTTTATCATTCTTTGTGGGGACATTGTTGATCATCATGTTATGTTCGGGATGTAGGTTGTGGACGCAGTCTTTGCTCCACAGTAAGTCTTTGCTGTCGTCCAGCATTCTGTTTTTGTTTACTTAGTAGCCAGTTCAGTTTTAGTTTCATTCTGCATAGCCTTCCCTAAGCTTCAATGCCTTTTCTTAGGGGCACTCACCTTTTGTTTATTTTTGGTTTAAGCATTAGACACCTTTTTACCTGCACACTGCCTCCCGCTGTTTCCGACATCTACAAAGCAATTAGCTGCCTGCTGCCACCTATAGATATGAAAGAGTATGACATAGTTACTCTGCCGAGCTGTAGACAGCACCGACACTCAACAACAACACATCATTTGCAGACTATAATTACTGGTTTGCAAAAAATATCTTTAACCCAAATAGGTGACATTAGATAATCTCCCACGGCACACCAGACTGTATCTTACGGCACACACTAGTGTGCCGCGGCACAGTGGTTGAAAAACACTGCTTCAGACCACCAATCACGGACATGACAGCTTCATTCATAGTTCTGAACAATGATTTATTTTTCAATAAATGTTCTTTGTGTTCCTTTTCAGTCATTGCGTTACGTGTCAGTCCTCGCTCTCGCTCATGCTCGTGCTCGTACTCGTTCTCCATCATCAACGACCCCTCTCCAACAACCGGCCCAGGTATGCCATCTACACACCTGTCGCTAATCTCGAAGCCGGCCCTGGCACACCCCGCTTCGCTGCAGGTCCGCAGGCCACGCCCCCCCCCCACCCCCCCCTCCCCACAGTATGCAATGCAAGTTAAAACCAATTATGAAAATGTCACTGGACTATCTGGCTTTTACTCTTAAAATTGCTTTGGAAAGCCTGATTGTCACAATGCTAATGCTAATAATACACTAAATACATTTTAATTACTATATATTTTGTTAGATTTGAAATACACTATATTGCCAACAGTATTTTGCCACCTGCCTTGATTCGCATATGAACTTGAACTGCCATCCCATTCCTAACACAGGGTTCAATATGATGTCGGTCCATCTTTTGCAGCTATTACAGCTTCAGCTCTTCTGGGAAGGCTGTCCACAAGGTTGCAACACGTGTTCATAGGACTTTTCGACCATTTTTCCATAAGCGCATTGGTGAGATCAGACAATCGAGAAGGCCTGGCTCTCAGTCTCCGTTCTAATTCACCCCAATGGTGTTCTATTGGGTTCAGGTCAGGACTCTGTGCAGGCCAGTCAAGTTCATCCACACCAAACTCTGTAATCTATGTTTTTATGGACTTTGCTTTGTGCACAGTCATGTTGAAAGAGGAAATGGCCCGCTCCAAACTGTTCGAACAAGGTTGGGAGCATGGAATTGTTCAAAATGTTTTGGGATCCTGGAGCATTCAAAGTTCATTTCACTGGAACTAAGGGGCCAAGCCCAACTCATGAAAAACAACCCCACACCATAATTCCTCCTCCACCAAATTTCACACTCGGCACAATGCAGTCCGAAATGTACCGTTCTTCTGGCAACCTCCAAAACCCAGACTCGTCCATCATATTGCCAGATGGAAAAGTGTGATTCATCACTCCTAAAGTGCCTGTTTAGTAAACAGGAGATCCTGGGTTCGAATCCCAGCAGTGCCTTTTAGGGCTGCACAAAGACAAATTCCGCTGTCTACTAATCAAACTAATGACATTTGGAGATGTTTGCCTATCCATGTTGCTTTTGAATAACTGTGAAGCTGCTTAAATACCACTTCTGGTGCTACATTGCACATTTTTACAGATTTGATTGTCAATCTCAGGTGGTGCTGATGTGTGTCGTATTAATCACAAAAGGTGTCAAGCTGAGTTATGTTCAAATAAGGAATACATTTGGACCCATTCAACTGAATCAGTGACATTTGTTAGCTGCAGGGTTGTACGGTACATCGGTACTGGTATAGTATCGCGGTACTAATGAATCAAAAACGGTACTATACTCTGTTTGAAAACCACCGGTTCCTGGGCATGACGCCGCGTCGTCACGTCATGACATTGCTGGTTTTACGAGCAGAGGAGCATGTTCGGCAGCGCACAATCACGGAGTACTTACAAGCATACACAGTGTGTAGACAGAAAAGGGAGAACGGATGCATTTTGGCTTAAAAACTAACAATACAAGTGAAGCTGTAACACTGAAACGCCCTCAGGAAGAGGTGCTTTAAGACATGGCAAACTAGCTAGCGGCAAACGTCCATCCGCAGTCGGCGGTGTTTGAGCTACTTCTAAATCACTAATCCTCGCATCCAAGGCGACGAATAAAGTACGTTTCTTACAAGTATCATTCCTGCAGGATCCCTTCAATACACACCGTAGGAGGATACGATAGCTAACCGCTAGCAGCAAACTAGCGCCCCTGGATGTAAACAAATGCCATGGGAGGATCTACACCTGACATCCACTGTAATGATACCAAGTACAATAGCGAATCTAGTCGATACTACTATGATTACATCGACAGTTTTTATCGTCACAAAATCTTTTTTTCATTAAAAAAAAAAAATCATATAATGTTTATAAACTCAGGAAATATGTCCCTGGACACATGAGGACTTTGAATCTGACCAATGTATGATCCTGTAACTACTTGGTATCGGATCGATACCTAAATGTGTGGTATCATCCATAACTAATGTAAAGTATCAAACAACATAAGAATAAGTGATTTATACATTTTAACAGAAGTGTAGATAGAACATGTTGAAACGGAAAATAAGCAGATATTAACAGTAAATGAACAAGTGGATTAATAATCCATTTTTACAGCTTGTCCCTCATAATTTTGATCAAATAGAATGAGAAATGACACAATAAGTTATACTACATACATCAGCAGAATAATTAGGAGCCTTTGTTTGTTTACTTACTAATTAAAGACAAGTTGTCTAGTATGTTCACTATTTTATTTAAGGACAAAATTGTTCTTTGATTGCAATAAGAAACATATGTTTAATGTACCCTAAGATTTTTTGTTCAAATAAAGCCAATAATGCCATTTTTTGTGGTCCCCCTTATTTAGAAAAGTACCGGAAAGTATCTCAAGGTATTGAAATACATTTTGGTACCGGTACCGGTACTAAACAACCCTATTTTGCTGTAATACTCTTATAATAAAGGTTTCAAAACCTTAAACTTTTTTAAACTCTAAATCTGATATCTACATATTGAACCAACTCAGTGGCCTAGTGGTTAGAGTGTCCGCCCTGAGATTGGTAGGTTGTGAGTTCAAACCCCAGCCGAGTCATACCAAAGACTATAAAAATGGGACCCATTCAGCAGAGTTGGAATTGGGGGTTAAATCACAAAAATGATTCCCGGGCGTGTCCACCGCTGCCGCTCACTGCTACCCTCACCCCCCAGGGGGTGATCAAAGGTGATGGGTCATATGCAGAGAAACATTTTGCCACACCTGGTGTGTATGTGACAATCATTGGCACTTTAACTTTTTAACTTAACTATTCAAAATATGTATTGGTTCATCTCAGCCAGCTTTGTTAAATCTTTGTACAAGGTTCCTGAGCCGGAGATGACACATTTGAGTAACAGAACTCAAAGCAACAAGAGTATTTAGTTTAACCACTCCCAAGTTGGCTTTAAAGGTGGCTGCTCTGACTGTAAACAATACCAGAAGCTCCTGTATTATCTGATATCCCCACTTCTGACTAGTTTGGTCACACTAAATCAGCTGCATATATTTGATTGTTGATAGGGATGAGAATTGCAAACTAGGGTTTCGATTCCTCTGAATCATTCGACAGTTTTGTCAACGATTCCCTTATCGATAGCTGTGGCCACGCATTACGTCACCAGCAGCACAGACGTTGGAATTATTTATGAGAAAAGAAGACAACAGGGCAATGTGCAATACTTGCAAAGTGGATTTTGCCTCAAATTGAGAAAATACATGCAGAAACATTAGCAGACACAGCGTGTGATAACGTTAAACACATCTTGAAGCGAATGTCAGAAAGCGGCTTGAAGATGATCTGTAATACATATTAAATGCAACATTTTGGCCAAAGAACCACCTGTGGGGGGAGGTGTAGTCAGCGCTGCTTGCAGGAGGAAAAGTCACCGCCGCTGTCCATGGTACTGAGGATGAGCACCATCGGGCAGAGGCGGGGCATGTGCTGACGGCAAGACACAGCTGGCAGGCGATTTCACAGGTGGTAAGTGTTAATCTAATCATCTGTTGTCTTTAACAGTAAACGGTTGGGAGTAGAGGAGGAAGGAGGATACGTAGGTGGCTGAAAAGTCACGTTCTAAGAGAGAAAACTGTTGTTGGAAAGAAAATATTTGCATTAAAACCTTGTTGAACCTGCACGCTGGGCTCTTGTGCCGTGTCTGCAGTGGAGCTGCTGGGAGGCGACTTCCACACCACCATTACATGTTAGGTTGACCACAAGGAAGTGTTTTCCATTTCGAAAAAATATATATTATTTTTGACCTCTTTAATGCGCCCTATAATCCGGTGTGCCCTATGGTCAGAAAAATACGGGGGCGTGGTTAAGAGGGGAGGAGTGTATTTACAGCTAGAATTCACCAAAAGTCAAGTATTTCAAATATATATATATATATATATATATATATATATATATATATATATATATATATATATATATATATATATATATATATATATATGTAAATAAATGAACACTGAAATTCAAGTATTCATTTTATTTATATATATATATATATATATATATATATATATATATATATATATATATATATATATATATATATATATATATATATATATAAATAAAATGAATACTTGAATTTCAGTGTTCATTTATTTACACATATACACACACATAACACTCATCTACTCATTGTTGTACTTGAAAGTGCAATGCTTTGCAGCCAGAAGCACAGCCTTTGAAGGAGCACACACTGAAAACACAGTTGTTCTACTAACTGTACTGTGCTTGCTGCTTACTACAAAAAACAACAACACTTACCTTTCACTATTTGAGTAGCCTTTGTTCTGCCATTTGCGTACTGGCGAACGATCTCTGAATCCGGGAACATCAATCAATTAATCAATCAATGTTTATTTATATAGCCCTAAATCACAAGTGTCTCAAAGGGCTGCACAAGCCACAACGACATCCTCGGTACAGAGCCCACATAAGGGCAAGGAAAAACTCACCCCAGTGGGACGTCGATGTGAATGACTATGAGAAACCTTGGAGAGGACCGCATATGTGGGTAACCCCCCCCTCTAGGGAGACCGAATGCAATGGATGTCGAGTGGGTCTAACATAATATTGTGAGAGTCCAGTCCATAGTGGATCCAACATAATAGTAAGAGTCCAGTCCACAGTGGGGTCAGCAGGAAACCATCCCGAGCGGAGACGGGTCAGCAGCGCAGAGATGTTCCCAACCGATACACAGGCGAGCGGTCCACCTTCACGGATTTGTTGAAGACATCCGCAAATGAGAACGGGATGTTGCTTCCAGCTATCAGCATAGCCATCTTTGACTCGGCATAAGTTACACCCTCGGGACTCCATTTAGCAAGGTGGCCCATAATTCTGGGCTGTGACCGGTGCTGCGTTGCCGCCACCTTGTGTTTCTCTGACCGTTCATGAATGAGTATATCCGTTCGGCCATCGTGTTCAATGGAAAAGTCTGTTCTACAAAATTTACAGGCAGCATACCCCTTCCCCTTCGAACTGTCCTGGATGAACTGAAATTCTTGTAGCGTATTTTTTCATCTTACTCGTCGTCGGCGTTGCCATGGCTGTATCTTCCTCGTTCTTCTGCTTCGTCTCCTTGTTGTGTGCGCAGTTGTGCACTCTCTAAAAGCCGTAGATGTTATAACGTGATTGGGCAGGCACGCTGTTTATATCGTGGGAAAGCGGGTTGGCAAGTATGCTAGTGGTGCATTCCGGCATTTTACAAGTTAGCAGCTGCTAACTTGTGATTATTAGCATGTTAGCATGCTATTAATAGATTTTTTTGCAAATATTCCAGGTATACACCTCAGAGTCAACTACTTTATTATTGCTAAAATTAACATGCTAACTTTTTTTTTTTATCTGATTTTTGCCGGTTTCACGGTTTCTGCTGAGCTAGCCTTTGCTAGTTATATATACTGTAACATCACACATCTTTGACATGAGTTGGTAGTATTTTAGAAAAAAAATAATTATACAATAGGGAAGGGATTTAGTGTATATGGCCCTATTCCTGGGTAGATCTCGAGTGAGGAGAAGGTAGGGGGTCAATCATTTGCAATGCAGTCTGCTGAAAATGATGGAAATCGCCACTCTACATAGCAACTGACGCTGTGGTCAAAGTTGGAATTTCCCAGTTCGTCATGTTTCATGTGTCAGGTAAACCGCGACGAATGGGGCCTTATGAACCCCCTTCCTAATGTATGTGTTCAACTTATATTTCCTTTGTACAGAATTGAGCCCACATGGTTCTTACTTTATGTCCGTAAATATATAAACTAAAAAACTCACTGTCAAATGGTCTAAATGTCATAACCAACGGTACAATTATGTCACCTCTCTCAACATTTAAGGCGCCAATTATAAATACCATTTGTATCATTAGTGTGAGAATAGAGTGCAGTTTGTAAAATGTGATAAAGCAACACGGACATTACTTATGTGCAACCTTTGAATAAGAGGCCATAAATAATTATGTGTGTGTGTTTCATGGCCTCAATTTATTGGTTTTGTTAATTTGCCAAGCTCCATAGACGCGTCAAAATGCTATTTTCTCAGAGTCAACCAGCCGGAACCGTCATCCTGTCCCAGTGCAAGTGAGGGAGGTGACCCATAACCTCCCGTGACCATCAATCCACTTATTACACAAAACATGCCACTCCCCACTGCCCCGCTGACCACGCCCACACTCTGAGATTGATGGACGCGACAACACTGGAGCTACCCCGGTTTATGCACGGATGCGCGTGTGGGTGCTCAAAGACGTCACCAGGTCGGTTAAAGACGTCCCCGGTTTGAACTTTAACTGTTCGCTTGACATTTAAATGTTTTCATTTGCGTTGTGCACGGAACTACAACGTGTGGGCGTGTGCAGAAGTGAAGGCTGGCACATATGCTCGCCATCTCAAATGGCTGTACGGATGTGGGTGGAGGCAGGTGTTGCTACTGCCCCAGGGGACCTTATAAGTGTGTGTGTGTGTGTGTGTGAGTGTGTGTGTGTGTGTGTGTGTGTGTGTGTGTGTGTGTGTTCTTGTATTTATACCCTTCTTGAGACATCAACAAGGAAAAGTACCTTCCATATGAGGACCGGTGAACAAGTTAGGATCGAAATCATGGTCCCAATTACGACCCCAAAAGGGACAAGCGGTAGAAAATGGATGGATGGCATTGCATCTAATAGAGAATGTCTCATTTGCAACCCTGGTGGCGAAATCTATCAAAATTAGGGTAGTCCCAAAAAGAAGTTTTTTTTCAAATTGACAAAGTGTGTCGGTTTTAAAAGTGATCCCCCTTTGGTCAACATATGAAATAACAAGTGTGTGTAAAAAATTTGAAGTGCGCCCCTTCTGGCCAACATAAGCAATAACAAGTGTGTGTAACACATTGAAATGCGCTCCTTTGGCCAAAATTAACAAAAAAAATCTAAATAAATATGGATATAGAGACATACTGTAATAACTTGAAGTAAATAATAAAGATAAAAAAACAATTACAAAAATAAAATAAAAAAAATAAAAAAATAAACTAAAAGCAGTCTTTTTCACAATGTGTCGACTTTTTTCTTACGAAATTGGTAACAATTTCTCAAATTATTTCTGTATCTGTAATATTGCAATTTTTCTTGTAAAATTATTACTTTTTAATGCAAAATGGTGACATTTGTCATAAAATTCTGACTTTTACACAATATTGCCATTTTTTTCTGTTGTTCTTGTAAAATAGTGACATTTTTTGAGTAAAATTCGGATTATTATTATAATTTTGCCAACTTTTTAAAGTTTTCTTATAAAATTGTGACTTTTGTCGAGTAAAATTACGACTCTTTTGCCAAAATGTTAACCTTTTCTTGTAAAATGTAAAATTCCAACTTTTATCACAATATTGCGCAAATGTTCAGTTTTTCTTGTAAAAATTTGACTTGCGTTGAGCAAAATTACGACTTTTATTATAAAACCGCCAAAATCTAAGTTATTTTTGTGAAATTGTGACCTTTTTCTTGTGACATTCCAACTCATTTTCACAACAAGATTTTTTATATTTGCATGGCATGTATATATTATTAATGTTGAAAATACACACCTTTATATATCTAGGAAGGGTGGTCCTGAAGAGAGAGGCATTTTTCGGAGGTCTCAAGAAGGTAACAAATGCAAGAATGTGTGTGTGTGTGCGTGTGTGTGTGTGTGTGTGTGTGTGTGTGTGTGTGTGTGTGTGTGTGTTCTTGTATTTCTACCCTTCTTGAGACACCAACAAGGAAAAGTACCTTCCATATGAGGACCGGTGAACAAGTTAGGATCGAAATCATGGTCCCAATTACAGAAAACCATTGCATCTAATAGAGAATGTCTCATTTGCACCCCTGGTGGTGAAATCTATCAAAACTAGGGTGGTCCCAAAAAGGAAGGGTTTTTCCATATTGACTGTATGTCGGTTTTAAAAGTGCTCCGCCTTTGGTCAACATATGAAATAACAAGTGTGTGTGTAAACATTTGAAGTGCTCCCCTTCTGGCCAACATATGCAATAACAAGTGTGTGTAATACATTGAAGTGCGCTCCCTTTGGCCAAAATTAATTAAAAAAAACGAAATAAATATGGATATAGAGACATACTGTAATAACGTTGAAGTAAATAATGAAGATTAAAAACCAATTACAAACAAAAAATTCAAAAAATTAAATAAATAAACTAAAAGCTGTCTTTTTTGTTGGTAACAATTTCTCAAATTCTTTCTGTATCTGTAATATTGCAATATTTTCTCCTAAAATTATTAATTTTTAATGCAAAATGGTGACATTTGTCATAAAATTCAGACTTTTAAAAGTTAAAGTTAAAGTTAAAGTACCAATGATTGTCACACACACACTAGGTGTGGCGAGATTATTCTCTGCATTTGACCCATCACCCTTGATCACCCCCTGGGAGGTGAGGGGAGCAGTGGGCAGCAGCGGTGGCCGCGCCCGGGAATCATTTTGGTGATTTATCCCCCAATTCCAACCCTTGATGCTGAGTGCCAAGCAGGGAGGTAATGGGTCCCATTTTTATAGTCTTTGGTATGACTCGGCCGGGGTTTGAACTCACAACCTACCGATCTCAGGGCGGAAACTCTAACCACTAGGCCACTGAGTAGGCAATGGCAATATCACAATATTGCCATTTTGTTCTGTTGTTCTTGTAAAATAGTGACATTTTTTGAGTAAAATTCGGATTATTATTATAATTTTGCCAACTTTTTAAAGTTTTCTTATAAAATCGTGACTTTTGTCGAGTAAAATTACGACTCTTGCCAAAATGTGAACCTTTTCTTGTAAAATTGCGACCGTTATTGAGTAAAATTGCAACTTTTATCACAACATTGCACACATGTTCAGTTTTTCTAGTAAACATTTGACTTGCGTTGAGCAAAATTACGACTTTTATTACAATACCGGCGTAATCTAAGATATTTCTGTGAAATTGTGACCTTTTTCTTGTGAAATTCCAACTCTTTTTTTTCACAACAAGATTTTTTATATTGGCATAGCATGTATATATTATTAATGTTGTAAATACAAACCTTTATATATCTAGAAAGGGTGGTCCTGAATAGGGAGGCATTTTTTGGAGGTCTTCAAAAGGTAACAAATACAAGTGTACGCGTGTGTGTGTGTGTGTGTGTGTGTGTGTGTGTGTGTGTGTGTGTGTGTGTGTGTGTGTGTGTGTGTGTGTGTGTGTGTCTAAATAGATGCCAAAATCACTCTTTAATGACTTCGGGGGCTGTGCTCATGTCGTGTGAAGGCCCCTGAGAGGTTATGTCGCTCATAAATAAGCTCCTGATTTGCAAAGTGTGTCTACACAACCAATTAACTAGACAATAAATTAAAAAAAAGTCCGGCTTTACATGCAACACAAGTAAAATAATGTTCTTAATAAAACCGACCAGAAACTTTGTTTTCCAATGATTAAACTGGATCCATTCCTCCCACATGAGCTGTCCTTGGTGCTCGTCTCTTCAACGCCACTCCTCACATAAAATATTGTATTAACATTTCTGTACGCTTGTGTGTGAGAACAACAGGGCGTGGGTCATCGCCGGTTGGCTCCCACGCGGTCCTCCTCCTGCACGAGTCAGGATGCGTGATTGGATGCACGTGCCGGCTTTCAGCAGCAACACCAGAGCTGATATATTTAGGTTGACTGCCCCCCCACCCCCCCTCTCATACGCAGCTTCCTACCACCACCTTGCCAGGAAGTGCGTCATAGGCTCGTCAGCAGGGAGCCTCTGGGGCGAGGCACTCTAAAATTAGGAAGTCAGAAACTCTCCTTCATCAGACCCTGGCTATACAAACACACAAACACAACACACAAGATTTTGTGGCGTGCACCTGAGTGTCTTGCAGAAAGCATGCTGGCCTTCTGTGTGCGTTTGTCTTCTGTCCCTGCAGTGTCGGACTTGTTTGCTTTAAAAAAAGAAAAGAAAAGAGGACTCATGCGTACTTGGTTGCTCTGAAACACCTCAAAGACGTGTTTATGTGCAGCAGCAGCTGCTTGCCTTGTTGTGTTACCTCTGCCAAAGACATCCTCCACTATAGACTATTTTGGTAGCGGTACCAAAATGATTCCGATACTTTTCGGTACTTTTCGATAGTTTTCTAAATAAAGGGGACCACAAGCAATTGCATTATTGGCTTTAATTTAACAAAAAATCTTAGTGTCCATTAAACATATATTTCTTATTGCAAAGTTTGTTCCTAAATAAAATAGTGAACATACAACACCATGTGTCTTTTATTAGTAAGTAAGCAAACAAAGTTAAAGTTAAAGTCCCAATGATTGTCACACACACACTAGGTGTGGTGAAATTTGTCCTCTGCATTTGACCCATCCCCTTGATCACCGCCTGGGAGGTGAGGGGAGCAGTGGGCAGCAGCGGTGCTGCGCCCAGGAATCATTTTTGGTGATTTAACCCCCAATTCCAACCCTTGATGCTGAGTGCCAAGCAGGGACGTAATGGGTCCCATTTTTATAGTCTTTGGTATGACTCGGCCGGGGTTTGAACTCACAACCTACCGATCTCAGGGCGGACACTCTAACCACTAGGCCACTGAGTAGACTCCTAATTTAGCTGCTGACATATGCAGTAACATATTGTGTCATTTTCCATTCTATTATTTTGTCAAAACTATTAAAGACAAGTGGTAGAAAAGGAATTATTAATCTACTTGTTCATTTACTGTTAATATCTGCTTACTTTGTCTTTTAACATGTTCTATCTACACTTCTGTTAAAATGTAAAAATCATTTATTCTTCTGTTGTTTGATACTTTACATTAGTTTTGGACGATACCACAAATTTGGGTATCAATCCGATACCAAGTCGTTACAGGATCATACATTGGTCATATTCAAAGTCCTCATGTGTCCAGGGACATATCTCCTGAGTTTATAAATATAATATACATTTAAAAAAATCGAAAGATGTTGTGATGCCAAAAAATATCGACGTAATCATAATAGTAACGACTAGATACACTCCTGTACTTGGTATCATTACAGTGGATGTTAGGTGAAGTGAAACATGTTAAGCTATTCCTCGTCCTTCAAGGACGATACTTTATTTGTCGCCATGGAGGCGAGGATTAGTGATTTAGAAGTAGCTGAAACACTGCCGACTGCGGCTGGATTTTGGTCACGAGCTAGCTAGCCATGTCTTAAAGCACCTCTTCCTGAGGGCGTTTCATTGTTATAACTTCACCTTTATCTCTAGCAAAATGGGTCCGTTCTCCCTTTTCTGTCTACACACTGTGTCTGCTTGTAAGTACTCTGTGATTGTGCGCTGCCGAACATGCTCCTCTGCTCGTAAACCAGCAATGACACGACGTGACGACGACAGGGGCGCGGGCGGGTGGTGGACCGGTACTTTTCAGAGGCGGTATAGTACCGAATGTGATTCATTAGTATCGGGGGACTATACTAATACCGGTATACCGTACAACCCTACTATGGACTAATTGATTAGATTTATATAGCGCTTTTCTAAACACTCAAAGTGCTACACAGAGAACTGAGAACCCATCCTTCATACACTCTTCATGTATATAGTGGTAAGCTACATTTAGAGTAAACTGACAGAAGCGTGGCTGCCAATTTGCGCCCTACATCCCCTCCGAACACGACCAAGGTGGGTGCAGTGTCTTGCCCAAGGACCAAACGGCCATGACTACGATGGCGGAAGCTGGGATTGAAACCTGGAACCCTCAAGTCGCTGGCACGTCCATTCTACCGTCCGAGCCATCCATATAGTTATTCTTAGATTACATGTTGGGTATAAGGACAAGCACATCGGTGCCAAGTTATGAAGAAGAAACGCCCCACTTAATGCAAATGTTCATCCCTAATTAGTTTAAATCCTAGAGTGTGGACCCAAAATATTGGGGAACTGTACCAGATGACGTTATATACAAACCTGTGGTCATACCAGCAGAAAGCAGTGACAAAGGTTACCATTGTTATTGTTAAGTTCGAGCATTGCTGCAGTAGTTGTGACCTCAAAATGCAGGAGACAGGTGGCAACATGCAGGTAAGAGTCTTTTAATAATCAAAAAAACATTTTGTGCAGTGGGGAATGCACAAAGCGACATAACATTAGCAAGGTTATCTTCCAGCCCTGTCTGCAGGGCAGGTCGGCTTACAAAGAAGTCTGATTGGCAACCAGAACAGGTGTGCTTCGGTTGCCAATCAGGGACAGGAGAGGGAAGCGACGCTCAGGCCAGAGTGATGCAACTCGAGGGGAAGTGAACAGAAACAAGAGCGCTGGACAGGAAACATCCATCCATCCATCCATTTTCTACCACTTATTCCCTTTAATACAGAAAATAAGGAAACATAAGAACATGTCAGACCTGACAGGTCGTGACCAATGTTCCCTCTAATTTTTCATGTGTGTGAGCAAACGCAAAAACTCCCTGAGCATTCAGTGGAGCCCATGTGAGCAACATCAGATGTGCACACTGTGGCTACACCAGCAGCACACCTGTCCCAAACCTGACTAAATAACAAGTTAAATCTCCATCCATCCATCCATTTTCTACCGCTTGTCCCTTTCGGGGCCGCGGGGGGGTATTGGAGCCTATTTCAGCTGCATTCGGGCGGAAGGCGGGGTACACCCTGGACAAGTCCCCACCTCATCCCAGGGCCAACACAGATAGACAGACAACATTCTCTTATTATTATAATCAAATGACAGCAGTCATTTCCATGAGGTTATTTTCTAATATAAGTGTTTAGGCCCACTTGCAATGACAATAACGAAAAATATTGTTTTTCATGAATTGTGTACTTGTATTGTTTGTCTGGGTGGAGGTCCTGCTTTGGAAATAATTTGTACCCCTTTCAGACATTGCATTTAGTTCCCATTAAAACATTCACATGTTGCACAATGAGATGTAAGCAGGGGATCATTTGTACATTCCTGCAACTTCCTGTTTGTAAAAAATATATTTTTATTAGTATTTATTTAATATACTAACAGCATTTCATGATTACTATTTATAAATTAAGATTCCTAATAAATGACACTGGAATAAGCACACATTTGATTGGTAAATCATAGTGTAACGACCTGGAATGACACTTTGTGTGTGGTGTTGGAGTTGTCCGACTTTTTGTGTCTGTAAACGCATCACTAGCTAAGTGCCATATGTGCATGTGTTGGCGCAAGTGAGAAAGAGCGAGCGGCTGCTGTTGATATAACAAAGTTGCTTTTGGTCTTGTTTGCACTGCAGAAACTGACCAGTTTTGCTAGATATAATTTTTTTTACTAATGTTTTGGTTATGTGTTTATGGCCGACAATAAAGAGTTTTGCTCAGTAAGTTGATCGATGGAATTCATGTCCTCAAAGCGTCTCGACAGACGTTACAATATTTGAACAATGATGACAAAAACTGTTTTCTCTGTTGTGTCCGTGTCGTGTCAAAAATTGTTATGCGCTTATTTTTTTATTTATGCGCTTATTTTTTTATTTGATTTTGTGCGTGGCACAGGTTTGCCGTGCGCAGAGGACGCTTGAGCAGTGCGCAATTGCACAGTCGCGCACCTTAGAGGGAACATTGGTCGTGACAGTTTTGTCCCAAATTACATTTTGTCGGAATTAAGTGATGAACAAGAAATGCCCAACTTCCTGCGAAACCTTTTGACCTTGATAGTGTAGCAATTTGGACACAGTATTGCACGATATTGGGGAACTGTATCAGACGACTTCATATGCGAGCTAGTAGTCATATTAGCAGCAAGCAAGAAGTGCCAAAAGTGTTATTTCACAGCTTACTTGTTATAAACACAGGGAGGGGTATAGCACCTAATATAGGCCCTCATACACAAGACTCATAAAAGGTCACCCATCCCACCCTAAACCCAGTGTTGCCGCCCCATACACACACACACTTTGTATGTTTACATGCACTACAATTCTAACTATTGCATTGATTTGGTTGAAACCAGTATTTCTAAATTCATGTAAAAACCTTTAAGTTTCGGATATTTTAAATATGGGATTAACATATCTTGAACATAAACCCTCTAAAAAATATATATATATATATATATATATATATATATATATTTTTTTTTTTTCTTAATTAAGTTTGTTTTGTTTGTCTTTTTTTGTGTTTTTTTTTTTTTTTTTTTTTTTTTACAAATAAGTGCTAACTGTTTCAATATAAAGTGGCCAGAATAGGAATTTTAATAGTCATATAACCTGCCATTATTTACTTTAATGTGATTATAAAACTGTCTACTTCAGAGTGTAAAATAAAAATAAGTGGGATTATCCTCAGTGGATAATATGAATAATAATAATAATAATAATAATAATAATAATAAGAATATATTTTACTTATAAGGCGCCTTTCTGGGCACTCAAGGACACCGTACAAAATCAAAACAATAAAATCAAATTGACACCACTGATTCATAAAAAAATAGATTAATTATGATTAGCAATAATTATTACTAGGTACTGTCAACGTTAACGCGTTAATGTATGCGATTTTTTTGTTTTTATTATTGCGGTATAATGCATGAGTTAAGATTAATTATATCCGGGTTAAAAGCATTAGTAATATTAACATACAGGACCAGGAAGAAGCAAAGCTCAAAATGTCCTATCCTCATCAAAATAGATTAACACAATAAACTGAGATAACATCTGCAACAACTTAAAACAATTTCCAAGTTTAAGTTTATTATTTTAATTTTTCCATTCATCCATCCATCTTCTTCCGCTTATCCGAGGTCGGGTCGCGGGGGCAGCAGCCTAAGCAGGGAAGCCCAGACTTCCCTCTCCCCAGCCACTTCGTCCAGCTCTTCCTGTGGGACCCCGAGGCCTTCCCAGGCCAGCCGGGAGACATAGTCTTCCCAACGTGTCCTGGGTCTTCCCCGCGGCCTCCTACCGGTCGGACGTGCCCTAAACACCTCCCTAGGGAGGCGTTTGGGTGGCATCCTGACCAGATGCCCGAACCACCTCATCTGGCTCCTCTCGATGTGGCGGAGCAGCGGCTTTACTTTGAGCTCCTCCCGGATGGCAGAGCTTCTCACCCTATCTCTAAGGGAGAGCCCCGCCACCCGGCGGAGGAAACTCATTTCGGCCGCTTGTACCCAAGATCTTGTCCTTTCGGTCATAACCCAAAGCTCATGACCATAGGTGAGGATGGGAACGTAGATCGACCGGTAAATTGAGAGCTTTGCCTTCCGGCTCAGCTCCTTCTTCACCACAACAGACCGATACAGCGTCCGCATTACTGAAGACGCCGCACCGATCCGCCTGTCGATCTCACGATTCACTCTTCCCTCACTCGTGAACAAGACTCCGAGGTACTTGAACTCCTCCACTTGGGGGAAGATCTCCTCCCCAACCCGGAGATGGCACTCCACCCTTTTCCGGGCGAGAACCATGGACTCGGACTTGGAGGCGCTGATTCTCATCCCAGTCGCTTCACACTCAGCTGCGAACCGATCCAGTGAGAGCTGAAGATCCTGGCCAGATGAAGCCATCAGGACCACATCATCTGCAATAAGCAGAGACCTAATCCTGCAGCCACCAAACCAGATCCCCTCAACGCCTTGACTGCGCCTAGAAATTCTGTCCATAAAAGTTATGAACAGAATCGGTGACAAAGGGCAGCCTTGGCGGAGTCCAACCCTCACTGGAAACGTGTCCGACTTACTACCGGCAATGCGGACCAAGCTCTGGCACTGATCATACAGGGAGCGGACTGCCACAATCAGACAGTCCGATACCCCATACTCTCTGAGCACTCCCCACAGGACTTCCCGAGGGACACGGTCGAATGCCTTCTCCAAGTCCACAAAACACATGTAGACTGGTTGTGCAAACTCCCATGCACCCTCAAGGACCCTGCCGAGAGTATAGAGCTGGTCCACAATTCCACGACCAGGTCGAAAACCACACTGTTCCTCCTGAATCCGAGGTTCAACTATCCGGCGTAGCCTCCTCTCCAGTACACCTGAATAGACCTTACCAGGAAGGCTGAGGAGTGTGATCCCACGATAGTTAGAACACACCCTCCGGTTCCCCTTCTTAAAGAGAGGAACCACCACCCCGGTCTGCCAATCCAGTGGTACCGCCCCCGATGTCCACGTGATGCTGCAGAGTCTTGTCAACCAAGACAGCCCCACAGCATCCAGAGCCTTAAGGAACTCCGGGCGGATCTCATCTACCCCCGGGGCCTTGCCACCGAGGAGCTTTTTAACTACCTCAGCAACCTCAGCCCCAGAAATAGGAGAGCCCACCACAGACTCCCCAGGCACTTCTTCCTCATAGGAAGACGTGTTGGTGGGATTGAGGAGGTCTTCGAAGCATTCCCTCCACCGATCCACAACATCCGCAGTCGAGGTCAGCAGAACACCATCCTCGCCATACACGGTGTTGATAGTGCACTGCTTCCCCTTCCTGAGGCGGCGGATGGTGGTCCAGAATTGCTTCGAAGCCGTCCGGAAGTCTTTTTCCATGGCCTCACCGAACTCCTCCCATGTCCGAGTTTTTGCCTCTGCGACCGCTGAAGCCGCACACCGCTTGGCCTGTCGGTACCTGTCCGCTGCCTCAGGAGTCCTATGAGCCAAAAGAACCCGAAAGGACTCCTTCTTCAGCTTGACGGCATCCCTCACCGCCGGTGTCCACCAACGGGTTCTAGGATTACCGCCACGACAAGCACCAACTACCTTGCGGCCACAGCTCCAATCAGCCGCCTCGACAATAGAGGCGCGGAACATGGTCCATTCGGACTCAATGTCCAGTACCTCCCTCGTGACATGTTCAAAGTTCTTCCGGAGGTGGGAATTGAAACTTTCTCTGACAGGAGACTCTGCCAGACTTTCCCAGCAAACCCTCACAATGCGTTTGGGCCTGCCAGGTTTGTCCGGCATCCTCCCCCACCATCGCAGCCAACTCACCACCAGGTGGTGATCGGTAGAAAGCTCCGCCCCTCTCTTCACCCGAGTGTCCAAAACATGAGGCCGCAAATCCGATGACACAACTACAAAGTCGATCATAGAACTGCGGCCTAGGGTGTCCTGGTGCCAAGTGCACATATGGACACCCTTATGTTTGAACATGGTGTTCGTTATGGACAATCCGTGACGGGCACAAAAGTCCAATAACAAAACACCGCTCGGGTTCAGATCCGGGCAGCCATTCTTCCCAATCACGCCTCTCCAGGTTTCACTGTCGCTGCCAACATGAGCATTGAAGTCCCCCAGTAGAATGAGGGAATCACCCGGGGGAGCACTCTCAAGTACTCCCTCGAGTGAATCCAAAAAGGGTGGGTACTCTGAGCTGCGGTTTGGCGCGTAAGCGCAAACCACAGTCAGGACCCGTTCCCCCACCCGAAGGCGGAGGGAAGCTACCCTCTCGTCCACCGGGTTGAACTCCAACGTACAGGCTCTGAGCCGGGGGGAAACAAGAATTGCCACCCCAGCCCGTCATCTCTCACTGCCGGCAACGCCAGAGTGGAAGAGAGTCCAGCCCCTCTCGAGAGAACTGGTTCCAGAGCCCTTGCTGTGCGTCGAAGTGAGTCCGACTATATCTAGTCGGAACTTCTCCACCAGTTAGCTCAGGCTCCTTCCCCCCCAGCGAGGTGACGTTCCACGTCCCAAGAGCTAGCTTCTGTAGCCGAGGATCGGACCGCCAAGTGCCCTGCCCTCGGCTGCCGCCCAGCTCACATCGCACCCGACCTCTATGACCCCTGCTATGGGTGGTGAGCCCATTGGAGGGGGGACCCACGTTGCCTCTTCGGGCTGTGCCCGGCCGGGCCCCATGGGGACAGGCCCGGCCACCAGGCGCTCGCCATCGTGCCCCAACTCCGGGCCTGGCTCCAGAGGGGAAGGGAAATCTGGGTTCCTTAATCGTTTTCTTCATAGAGGTCTTCGAGCTGCTCTTTGTCTGATCCCTCACCTAGGACCAGTTTGTCTTGGGAGACCCTACCAGGGGGCATCAAGCCCCCGGACAACATAGCTCCTAGGATCATTGGGACACGCAAACTCCTCTACCACGTTAACGTGGCAGCTCAGAGAGGAGTATTTTAATTTTATTATTATTTTAATTTTTAACATTTCTAAATAGGCAACCTGATGCTTAGTTTGAAAAGCGTGTTCCTTTTTTAAAATGCGAGTTGTGGTATCAGCAGTGCTCCAAAGGATTTTGCAGATTTATTATGAATTAATAAAGGGGCACGTTAATCAAGCCCACACCAAGACGTGTGTGGGGTTTTTTTTTGTGTGTGTTGATTGAAGGCTACTTCGCCTCTTAATGCCATGTCAGCAGATGGGAGCATGTGTGTGTTGTGTGTGCTCAAGCTTTTTTTTTTGCGAGGGGGTGGGGGGTGTTCACCAAAAAAATCCAAGCATCGAGGCTCCTTTTGTTCTCTTGCTTGTCACTGATGGGCTCACAGTGGCTCACACACACACACACACACACACACACACACACACACACACACACACACACACACACACACACACACACACACACATACACACACACACACACACACACACACACACACACACACACACACACACACACACGCACACACACACACACACACACACACACACACACACACACACACACACACACACACACATACACGCACTAAATCTCGTTAAAAAAATGAATGAAAAAAATGAAGATACGCTCTCATATCTAATGGAAGTGTAGGGACAACAATACTACTAGTACTTAACATCAAGTAATATTCAATTATATTTAATATAGTAAATGCACTTCATTTGTGTATTTATTTTTAACTAAAACCAAATAGATGCCAATGTTTATCATTTTAAAACATATACACATACATCAAATCAATTCCAAAACATTTATCGTTTTGCTTTATTTTATATAAAGTGATACAACGTGGACACTACCGCTAATCACAATGAATCTATTTTTTATGAATGCCACTTATATTAGATCAGGGGTGTCAAACGTATGGCCCGTGGACCGACTCAGGCCCGCAAACAGGTTTTATCCGGCCCGCGGGGTGAGTTTGCTAAGTACAAACCCCGTTTCCATATGAGTTGGGAAATTGTGTTGGATGTAAATATAAACGGAATACAATGATTTGCAAATCATTTTCAACCCATATTCAGTTGAATATGCTACAAAGACAACATATTTGATGTTCAAACTGATAAACATTTTTTTTTTTGCAAATAATCATTAACTTTAGAATTTGATGCCAGCAACATGTGACAAAGAAGTTGGGAAAAGTGGCAATAAATACTGATAAAGTTGAGGAATGCTCATCAAACACTTATTTGGAACATCCCACAGGTGAACAGGCAAATTGGGAACAGGTGGGTGCCATGATTGGGTATAAAAGTAGATTCCATAAAATGCTCAGTCATTCATAAACAAGGATGGGGCGAGGGTCACCACTTTGTCAACAAATGCAAGAGCAAATTGTTGAACAGTTTAAGAAAAACCTTTCTCAACCAGCTATTGCAAGGAATTTAGGGATTTCACCATCTACGGTCCGTAATATCATCAAAGGGTTCAGAGAATCTGGAGAAATCACTGCACGTAAGCAGCTAAGCCCTTGATCTTCGATCCCTCAGGCTGTACTGCATCAACAAGCGACATCAGTGTGGATAGGATATCACCACATGGGCTCAGGAACACTTCAGAAACCCACTGTCAGTAACTACAGTTGGTCGCTACATCTGTAAGTGCAAGTTAAAACTCTCCTATGCAAGGCGAAAACCGTTTATCAACAACACCCAGAAACGCCGTCGGCTTCGCTGGGCCTGAGCTCATCTAAGATGGACTGATACAAAGTGGAAAAGTGTTCTGTGGTCTGACGAGTCCACATTTCAAATTGTTTTTGGAAACTGTGGACGTCGTGTCCTCCGGACCAAAGAGGAAAAGAACCATCCGGATTGTTATAGGCGCAATTTTCAAAAGCCAGCATCTGTGATGGCATGGGGGTGTATTAGTGCCCAAGACATGGGTAACTTACACATCTGTGAAGGCGCCATTAATGCTGAAAGGTACATACAGGTTTTGGAGCAACATATGTTGCCACCCAAGCAACGTTACCATGGACACCCCTGCTTATTTCAGCAAGACAATGCCAAGCCACGTGTTACATCAACGTGGCTTCATAGTAAAAGAGTGCGGGTACTAGACTGGCCTGCCTGTAGTCCAGTCTCCCATTGAAAATGTGTGGCACATTATGAAGCCTAAAATACCACAACGGAGACCCTCGGACTGTTGAACAACTTAAGCTGTACATCAAGCAAGAATGGGAAAGAATTCCACCTGAGAGGCTTAAAAAATGTGTCTCCTCAGTTCCCAAACGTTTACTGAGTGTTGTTAAAGGAAAGGCCATGTAACACAGTGGTGAACATGCCCTTTCCCAACTACTTTGGCACGTGTTTCAGCCATGAAATTCTAAGTTAATTATTATTTGCAAAAAAAAAATAAAGTTTATGAGTTTGAACATCAAATATGTTCAAACCATATTCAATTGAATATGGGTTGAAAAGGATTTGCAAATCATTGTATTCCGTTTATATTTACATCTAACACAATTTCCCAACTCATATGGAAACGGGGTTTGTATAAAAATGAGCTGACATTTTTGAATGAAAGAAACTGCTGTTCTAAATGTGTCCACTAGATGTCACAATAGCAATTCTTTGTATCTTTGTAGATGATGCTCCATATGTAAAAATCAATAAACCACATGATGTTAGTGCACCAGTCGAGGAAAATGAGCAAACTACATGAATAACATCCTGTAATTTGATTTTGATATTATTTTTTTATCTTGATAGAATTAAAATCAACACCAATGAGTTGACTGATGAACATGATAACATCATTTATTCAGAAAGTATAAATAACGACAAATAAAGATAGAATGCTATTAACCGTAACATGTAAGTGTAAAAAAACCCAACAACAACAACATTATGATTTGTACACTTTCAGAATGTGCATGTTTTATTTTTAAACAAGGAAAACAATCTGAAGTTGTCTTTATTTTTGAGTTATCGTGCCATGATTTAACCCACTTGGGAGTAGATTTTTCTCCATGTGGCCCTTGATCTAAAATGAGTTTGACACCCCTGTATTAGATAATAACATAAATAAACCTGTCATATTATTAAACCACTCACCATAATTGCAGCTGTGAACGACACCACACCAAACCTGCAATTTCCCCATCACTGCTGGAAATTGCCTCGCAATTACAGGTAATTGCACTGCACACAACAGTTAAACAGGCAAAGGAATCAAACCAGATTGTGGGCTAACCGCAGCCATCTTCGATGGCACCTTAACGGCACGCAGGCAGGAAATTGATCTGGATCTGTGATATTGCGCTGGTGAAATATTCATGAACTGTGCCTTTAAGAGCTGAAACTGTGAGAGCAGACACCTCAGGAAGAGAGTGTTGGAGGACTGTCACGGATAAGACACACTGTAGATGTGATACAACCTCATCAACACTGGTGATATTTAATATTTGTTGAATGGCAGCGTCCATAAGTCTTTAGAATAAATAAATAATGACTATACGACAGAAGGCTGCAGAATGAATGTTTCCTTAAAGCATGAAAAACAATAAGATGTATCTATTGAATTCCCACTAAAAGGCTCCCTTCAATAAAAAAAAAATGACGAAAAGGATGCGATAATGTCACTATCTCCCTTTCATCACATCAGCGTCCTTTGTTATCAGCTCCTCTCCTCGGCTCCCTCCCTCATGCTGTCCCTCGCTGGGCGACTGCTGCATGGTGACTCACACACTGCAGAGATGCTACACCTCCATGCGCGCATGAGTCACACATACACTCTGTCCCCTTCTTCAAAACATTTTTTTTTTTTCTTCCCAAGATCACTAGAGTAAGACAGAAGTGTTTGACCTAAACTTTCAATCTGCAGTCATTTCATTTTCTCACGCCGACTAAAAACAAAAAAAAAGCAAACGTTAATGCTAAAGTCACAAAAACACTTTTAACCTCCAAGAACTGCACAAATAGTTAAAGTTAAAGTGCCACTGATAGTCACACACACACTAGGTGTGGTGAAATTACCCTCTGCATTTGACCCATCCCCTTGTTCACCCCCTGGGAGATGAGGGAAGCAGTGAGCAGCAGCAGCGGCCGCACCCGGGAATCATTTTTGGTGACTTAACCCCAATTCCAAGCCTTGATGCTGAGTGCCAAGCAGGGAGGTAATGGGTCCCATTTGTATAGTCTTTGGTATGACTCGGCCGGGGTTTGAACTCACGACCTACCGATCTCAGGGCGGACACTCTAACCACAAGGCCACTGAGCAGGACCCTTGTTCCAACACTGTGAATTTGCAGTTATTTTATTTTCCCACTTTGGCTAAAAAAAAATGATTTATTGCTAAAGTTACACATACGGGCAGCACGGTGGACAGGGGTTAGTGCATGTGCCTCACAATACGAAGGTCCTGAGTAGTCCTGGGTTCAATCCCGGGCTCGGGATCTTTCTGTGTGGAGTATGCATGTTCTCCCCGTGACTGCGTGGGTTCCCTCCGGGTACTCCGGCTTCCTCCCACCTCCAAAGACATGCACCTGGGGATAAGTTGATTGGCAACACTAAATTGGCCCTAGTGTGTGAATGTGAGTGTGAATGTTGTCTGTCTATCTGTGTTGGCCCTGCGATGAGGTGGCGACTTGTCCAGGGTGTACCCCGCCTTCCGCCCGAATGCAGCTGAGATAGGCTCTCCCCAAAAGGGACAAGCGGTAGAAAATGGATGGATGGATGGAGTTACACATACACTCTGTCCCCTTTTAAAAACTGTTTTTCCTTTCGAAAAATCCTAACTCTATAAGCTTTCATAGGTCTGCGATCTTGACATAACGTATTTTTCGGACTATAAGGCGCACTTAAAATCCTTTCATTTTCTCAAAACTCGACAGTGCGCCTTATAACCCGGTGCGCCTAATGTACGGAATAATTCTGGTTGTGCTTACCGACCTCGGAGCAATTTTATTTGGTACATGGTGTGACAAGTAGATGGCAGTCACACATAAGAGATACATGTAGACTGCAATATGACTCAAGTAAACAACACAAACATTGTATATGTTCTATTGAAAATATAGAACATTACACACGGCGCTCAAAAATCTATCACAATGTTTTAGTACGACTTTAGTAAGCTATGAAGCCACACCTTTGATGGATTGTACTGTGCTTCAACATATGAATATTATTATGGTGTGTGTATAAGGTAAGACATATTATCTGGCATTTAGTTTTGCAATATTATGCAAAATACTTTCTTACCTTCTGGTACCTGCGCACTTAAAATCATTTAATTTTCTCAAAACTCGACAGTGCGCCTAATGTACGGAATAATTCTGGTTGTGCTTACCGACCTCAAAGCAATTTTATTTGGTATATGGTGTAATGATAAGTTTGACCAGAAGATGGCAGTCACACATAAGAGATACGTGCAGACTGCAATATGACTCAAGTAAACAACACAAACATTGTATATGTTCCATTGAAAATATAGAACATTACACACGGCGCTCAACAATCTATGAAAATGTTTTAGTACGACTTAAGTAAGCTATGAAGCCACACCCTTGATGGATTGTACTGTGCTTCAACATACGAGTATTATTATGGTGTGTGTATAAGGTAAGACATATTATCTGGCATTTTGTTTCGCAATATTATGCAAAAGAGACTTTTCTTTCCTTCTGGTACCTTCACACTTAAAGGGGAACATTATCACAATTTCAGAAGGGTTAAAACCATTAAAAATCAGTTCCCAGTGACTTATTTTATTTTTCGAAGTTTTTTTCAAAATTTTACCCATCACGCAATATCCCTAAAAAAAAGCTTCAAAGTGCCTGATTTTAACCATCATTATATACACCCGTCCATTTTCCTGTGACGTCACATAGTGATGCCAATACAAACAAACATGGCGGATAGAACAGCAAGGTATAGCGACATTAGCTCGGATTCAGACTCGGATTTCAGCGGCTTAAGCGATTCAACAGATTACGCATGTATTGAAACGGATGGTTGTAGTGTGGAGGCAGGTAGCAAAAACGAAATTGAAGAAGAAACTGAAGCTATTGAGCCATATCGGTTTGAACCGTATGCAAGCGAAACCGACGAAAACGACACGACAGCCAGCGACACGGGAGAAAGCGAAGACGAATTCGGCGATCGCCTTCTAACCAACGATTGGTATGTGTTTGTTTGGCATTAAAGGAAACTAACAACTATGAACTAGGTTTACAGCATATGAAATACATTTGGCAACAACATGCACTTTGAGAGTGCAGACAGCCCAGTTTTCATCAATTAATATATTTTGTAGACATACCCTCATCCGCTCTCTTTTCCTGGGGGTCTGGCGGCAGATTTCTTTGACATTATCGTTGGAAATGCATCTGCTTTGAGTGTCGCAGGATATCAATCAATCAATCAATCAATGTTTATTTATATAGCCCTAAATCACAAGTGTCTCAAAGGGCTGCACAGCCACAACGACATCCTCGGTACAGAGCCCACATAAAGGCAAGGAAAAACTCACCCCAGTGGGACGTCGATGTGAATGACTATGAGAAACCTTGGAGAGGACCGCATATGTGGGTAACCCCCCCCCTCTAGGGAGACCGAATGCAATGGATGTCGAGTGGGTCTAACATAATATTGTGAGAGTACAGTCCATAGTGGATCCAGCATAACAGTAAGAGTCCAGTCCACAGTGGGGTCAGCAGGAAACCATCCCGAGCGGAGACGGGTCAGCAGCGCAGAGATGTTCCCAACCGATACACAGGCGAGCGGTCCACCCCGGGTCCCCGGACAGCCAGCACCCCATCCATGGCCACCGGACCTGAGTGTCTCCCCCTCCACAAGGGAGAGGGGGGAGCAGAGGAGAAAAGAAAAGAAACGGCAGATCAACTGGTCTAAAAAAAAGGGGGCTATTCAAAGGCTAGAGTATACAAATGAGTTTTAAGATGGGACTTAAATGTTTCTACTGAAGTAGCATCTCTAACAGTTACCGGGAGGGCATTCCATAGTACTGGAGCCCGAATAGAAAACGCTCTACAGCCCGCAGACTTTTTTATATCCACACATTCTTGCCATCTATGTCGTAGCATAGCTTTCGTCGGTAAAGTGTGCGGAACAAACGTCCAATTTCTTTCCACTTTCGCATCTTTGGGCCACTGGTGCAACTTGAATCCGTCCCTGTTCGTGTTGTTACACCCTCCGACAACACACCGACGAGGCATGATGTCTCCAAGGTACGGAAAACAGTCGAAAAAACGGAAAATAACAGAGCTGATTTGACTCGGTGTTTGTATTGTGTTTGAGAAAATGGCAGATTGCTTCCCGATGTGACGTCACAACGTGACGTCATCGGTCCGAGAGCGAATAATAGAAAGGCGTTTAATTCGCCAAAATTCACCCATTTAGAGTTCGGAAATCGGTTAAAAAAATATATGGTCTTTTTTCTGCAACATCAAGGTATATATTGACGCTTACATAGGTCTGGTGATAATGTTCCCCTTTCATGTTCCTTTCATTTTCTCAAAAATCAACAGTGTGCCTTATAACCCGGTGCGTCTACTGTACGGAATAATTCTGGTTGAGGATGAGGATGTGGAGATGCTGCTCTGTCATTGATTGAAGTAAAGTCTGAATGTCATTAAAACAGTTAGCTCCATCTTTTGACACTTCTTCCACTCCCGTCCTTGCACGCTACACCGCTACAACAAAGATGACGGGGAGAAGACGCTGCCGAAGGTGAGCCACGTAAATAAGACCGCCCACAAAATGGCGCATCCTGAAGAGATTGTCAGAAAGCGGCTTGAAGATGATCTGTAAAACATAATCTATGCAACATTTTGACCAAAGAACCACCATTACATGTAGGGATGTCCGATAATGGCTTTTTGCCGATATCCGATATTCCGATATTGTCCAGCTCTTTAATTACCGATACCGATATCAACCGATACCGATATCAACCGATATATACAGTCGTGGAATTAAAACATTATTATGCCTAATTTGGACAACCAGGTATGGTGACGATAAGGTACTTTTAAAAATAAAATAAAAAAATAAAATAAGATAAATAAATTAAAAACATTTTCTTGAATAAAAAAGAAAGTAAAACAATATAAAAACAGTTACATTGAAACTAGTAATTAATGAAAATGAGTAAAATTAACTGTTAAAGGTTAGTACTATTAGTGGACCAGCAGCACGCACAATCATGTGTGCTTACGGACTGTATCCCTTGCAGACTGTATTGATATATATTGATATATAATGTAGGAACCAGAATATTAATAACAGAAAGAAACAACCCTTTTGTGTGAATGAGTGTGAACGAGTGTAAATGGGGGAGGAAGATTTTTTGGGTTGGTGCACTAATTGTAAGTGTATCTTGTGTTTTTTATGTTGATTTAATAAAAAAAACCCCAAAAAAACAAACAAACAAACAAAAAAACCGATACCGATAATAAAAAAAACGATACCGATAATTTCCGATATTACATTTTAACGCATTTATCGGCCGGAAATATCGATATTATCGGACATCTCTAATTACATGTTATGTAGACCACGAGGAAGTGTTTTACATTTAGAAAAAAATCATAATATGACCCCTTTAATGCGCCTTTTGCATGAAAAAAAGACGTGAATAGACCCGCTCACTGGCAATGCGCCTTATAATCCGGTGTGCCCTATGGGCCAGAAAATACGGTACATATCATTGTCCATTGTCTGCATCTTATTATCTCACTCTAATTAACAAAAACAAACAGATCATATAATACTCACAGGTTACACATGCCTCTGTTCCTTTTTCAAAACTCGCTCCCAATGGAGATAACTGCACTAACACTGCTTTTTGTCCATATTTTATTTTGTCACGCTAATAAAAAAAATTATATTATAATCCGGATCAACGACATCAAGCCAAAACTCAGAAAGTTACAATATTACAATAGTATATAATTATTTTGAAAAATGTCCACGTAAAAAGTATCGATATTGGCGATTCTGGCCACGTATTTACTTGGTATCGGCTTAATACCAACATTTTTGGTATCGCCAGAGGTGGGTAGTGACGTGTTACATGTATTTGTTACTTTTACCTTCTTGTCGGAGTAGTTTTTTAATGCAACATACCTTTTACTTTTACTTGAGTATTTTTGTGAAGAACAAACGCTATACTTTCACTCTGTTACATTGAATTTCATTCCAATCGCTACATTTATTTTGATCTCTAATACATACAGTATATTGTTTTGGCTTGTCAGAGAGACTTCTCCCAGCCGGCACTGTCACATGACTCTCTTTCACCTATCCAACCTAAGCACTTGTGTCATTTAACTCTGTTTTCACCAATCAGCAGGCGCACAATTACTGGTGGCCGCACACTAGTTTATGTCGCAGGACTGCATCGACGACAAAGAAGGCCAGAGACTCGCAGTCAAAAGAGGCAGCACACCTCTTCAGTCAATATTTACCTTACAAACTACGAAAAAGAACAGCGATATCATCCGCTGCCGTTTGTGTCAGCAGTAGGGTTGTACGGTATACCGGTATTAGTATAGTACCACGATACTAATGAATAATATTCGGTACTATACCGCCTCTGAAAAGTACCGGTCCACTACCCCCCATCGTCGTCACGTCGTGTCATTTCCGGTTTACGAGCAGACGAGCATGTTCGGCATCGCACAATCACAGAGTACTTACAAGCAGACACAGTGTGTCGACAGAAAAGGGAGAACGGACGCATTTTGGCTTAAAAACTAACAATGAAGGTGAAGTTATAACACTGAAACGCCCTCAGGAAGAGGTGCTTTAAAACATGGCTAGCAAGCAAGCGGCTAAAGTCCAGCCGAAGTCGGCAGTGTTTTAGTTACTTGTAAATCACTAATCCTCGCCTCCACGGCGACAAATAAAGTGAGTTTCTTACAAGTATCATCCCTGCAGGACGAGGAATAGCTAAACATGCTTCACTACACACCGTAGCTCACCGGCGTCAAAATGTAAACAAACGCCATGGGTGGATCTACACCTAACATCCACTGTAATGATACCAAGTACAGGGGAGTATCTAGTCAGAGCCGGCCCAAAGCATAAGCGTACTAAGCGCCTGCTTAGGGCCCCGCGGCCACCAGGGGGCCCCCAAAAGCAATTAAAAAAAATTCTTATTTTTTATTTTGTGCATGTACGAGTCTGACTGATGATTTCTAAATGATCAAAGATATATTATTGTACAAAAACACAATTTTATGTCAACAGAGTGCTGCTGCTGATCTAGGCTTAGTGATTCTTCCTGCCTCTCTTTAAATGTAAAGCTGCCTCTGCTGCACCTGTGACGTTTGCCGCCTGCTATGGCGTCACATTAGTGCCAAAAATCCGAGCGCATAAAAACTGTTATCGCGCGCTGATTCTCCACTTCGTGCGCGCGCGCGACACCCTTTTGCGCGCGCGTGGTGCCTTTTTGCGCGCGTGCCGTCTCGGTCTGTGCGCTGGCATGTTTCGTTTTGGCACTTTGGGGGTGGGTATGCTTAGCCGGCCCCTTCTTTCTGATTGGCCAGGCGAAAAATGCTCAGAGATAATCAGAAGTATAGCAGGGCGGGTCATCGTCAATATGTATCAAGATTGTTATAGGCGCAAAGTTTTCACTTCTTCTTGAACATTTGTTTTCTAATTTATGGAATTTCTTTTGATTCAGCCATAAAATTAATGAAATAATCTTTGAATTTTGTTTTTAAAATGTTAAAAATAGCCTTTTAATAATGTATTCTGAAACAGTTTAAAATAATCAGAGAACTGACTAACACTGACCCTACACAACTATGTTGCACAATTAAGTCATTTTTTTTATAGCGAAAGAGGTGATTTCAACAGGTGCAGCATCCTATGTCATATCTACATGTAATAAGATTTGTAACAAGGCAAACCGTTTGTAAATTGGTCGAAAATCGAGCAAGTTATGATAATTTAATTGGTACATGTACTAATTAAATTACCACAACTTGCTTTGACATCAATGTAATGATTGAGGCTAGCTGTCCGAGGTAAGATGGCTACAACGTTGCTACGCTGGAGAATGATTGGTCTTATGAAAAATGCTCAGAGCCAATCAGAAAGGAGGGGCCGTCTAAGCATACCTGCCCCCAAAGTGCCAAAAAGAAACATGACAGCGCGAGGAGAGATGCCAGGAGTACACAGAGAGCGCACAGACCGAGACGGCGCGCGCGCGCAAAAGGGTGTCGCGCGCGCACGAAGTGGAGAATCAGCGCGCGATAACAGTTTTTATGCGCTCGGATTTTTGGCACTAATGTGACGCCATATCTTTCCTCTCAGATTCTGACAGGACTGAGCAGGTGATCAGAGGATCACTGTCTATTAAGGAGAACTTTTCATTCCCCAAACGGCATGATGGCCGAAGTTTTCATTATCATTATACCTACAGGCAGCTAGTCAATGGGGAAAAAGTCAAGCGTAGCTGGCTGACTTATTCAAGAAGTAAAGATGCAGTCTATTGCTTTTGCTGCAAATTATTTTCCAAAAAGTCTTTAAAACTGGCAGCCGAGGGACAGCGGGATTGGGTCAACATAGGTGCACTGCTGAAACAGCATGAAAACAGTGAAGATCATTGTAGCAACATGGTGAAATGGAAGGAATTTGCTTTGCGTCTTTCAAAGGGGAAAACTATTGATGAATTTAACTTCAGTAGACTGCGCTCTCTTTGTACAAAGTAAACATTAAATATGAACAATTAACTAAAAATATAAACTAGTAATTAAAGACTAATATGTACAAGACTGATGAGACAAGATGACACTTTTACTGTAAATACAAAGCTTTATCACTTGGACTGTTCAACCCCAGGCCACTCTTGTAGCTGAATGTTTTCTACATTTTAAGATTAGGAACCATATGTGGCACTCTGGACATCATTCGTTCATTCATTGGTATTATTTATGTTCTTAACTGGGCCACCCCCATATCTTTATAAATGACATGTCATTTGTAAAGACATGCCAGGCTGACAATAGGATAATGTAAACAACACTGCCAGAGCCGCAATGAGTTTATAGTAGGTGTGTGAATGATCAACAATCAATATTATTGGCAGAAATAGAGGGCCCCAAAATCAAATTTTGCTTAGGGCCCCATGGAGGCTTGGGCCGGCACTGTATCTAGTCCATACTACTATGATTACGTCGATATTTTTTGGCATCACAACATCTTCTTTTGTTTTTTTTTAATTCATATTATGTTTATAAACTCAAGAAATACATCCCTGGACACATGAGGACTATGAATGTGACCAATGTATGATCCTGTAACGACTTGGTATCGGATTGATACCCAAATTTGTGGTATCATCCAAAACTAATGTAAAGTATCAAACAACAGAAGAATAAGTGATTATTACATTTTAACAGAAGTGTAGATAGAATATGTTAAAAGAGAAAGAAAGCCGATATTAATCGTAAATGAACAAGTAGATTAATAATTCATTTTCTACCACTTGTCCTTAATAATGTTGACAAAATAATAGAATGGAAAATGACACAATATGTTACTGCATACGTCAGCAGCTAAATTAGGAGCCTTTGTTTGCTTACTTACTACTAAAAGACAAGTTGTCTTGTACGTTCACTATTTTATTTAAGGACAAACTTGAAACATATGCTTAATGTAGAGTAAGATTTTTTGTTAAAATAAAACCAAAAATGCAATTTTTTGTGGTCCCCTTTATTTAGAAAAGTATCGAAAAGTACCGAAAAGTATCAAAATAATTTTAGTACATGTACCGGTACCAAAATATTGGTATCGGGACAACACTTGTCAGCAGAAATGTTCACTTTTCAGCCTACAAGAACTCCGCCTGTAACTCAAGTAAACACGTTACAGTAAGTTGTACTGTGGATGTTTTTGTATGTTTTAGCTGTGCATATGATAACGTCAGCCCTGTTGCATTGTTATAAGTGACATTAAAATGTGTGTATTTTGTGCTCTGACTATGTTTACACTGCAGGCCCAAATTGGAATTAAAAAAAAAAATCGGATTGCTTCTAGCTGACTGTTTACACTGCAAGTAAAAAGTATTTTTTTATCAAACTCCAGTGGAAACGTGCATGTGGCCCCAATGTGGCCCCAATGTGGCCTCCACGTAACTTGCATGCATAGTGCGATAAAGTGAAAACAGCTACTACTACAAAATAAAATATAATGTAAGTCTCCACATCTTTAAAAATGAGTGTTTTTTCACTTGAAAATAAATTAAAGTAATATAATGTATGAATGGAATATATTTGGGAGGGTTGTCATCTTTTTATGAATGTTAAGTAGAGGCATCACTGACATCAGCGTGGATCTGAGGGAGCTTTATTTTTTAACTCACATGTAAGAAAATGTGCTACAGCATCAATTCCGGTCTTTCAACATTTCTTCAGAATCAAAATATATATTCATGTATTACATAGAGCCTATTATTTGCGCACTATTGACAAGTGATGCACCGAAAATGTGGTCGTCTTAAATAGACTTTTCTCACCGAACCCGGATGTTTCGGGATAAAATATCCACTTCCGCTGGCGACTGTGTCTTTCCGTCGCACATGAGTGACGTAGCTCGCCCAAAGCTGACGAAAAAGTCACATACAGTTCGCATTGCGTTTATACCAGGGGTGTCAAACGTACGGCCCGATGGCCGGATCAGTCCTGCAAACAGGTTATATCCGGCCCGCGGGATGAGTTTGCTAAGTACAAAACTTAACCTGAAATGTTTGAATGAAATAAACAGCTGTTCTAAATGTGTCCACTGGATGTCGCAGTAGTAATCCTTTGTATCTTTGTAG